>NC_041005.1:40068776-40339223 GCF_004193775.1 Glycine soja
TGCGGCCGCTAACACACGTTCGGAAGGAGTGTGCCGGGTTACGGGAAGAGAATGCAATTACCGCAAGAGCCCTTGAAAAGAGACCAAGAGGGCTCGCAAGGAAGAGTATGGCCGGAACAAATTTCGCGGAGCTCTATGGGGTAGCAATAGTGAACTCAAGTTGCGAAAGGAAGAAAGGGACCAGTCGCGAGCACATAGCATGGTTTTGAAAGAGGAGTTAGTTGCCTGTTCAAGGTCAAAAGAAGCTTGTCTCAGCGTTTATGCGAGACGGAGACCAACATGCTAGTATCATCGCCAAGTACCAAGAAGAGTTAGGTCTAGCCGCGGCCCACGAGCATAGGATTGCGGACGAATATGCCCAAGTATACGCGGAAAAAGAGGCTAGAGGAAGGTGATCGCTCTTTACACCAAGAGGCAACCATGTGGATGGATCGGTTTGCTCTTACCTTGAACGGGAGTCAAGAACTTCCCCGATTGTTAGCCAAGGCCAAGGCGATGGCAGACACTACTCCGCCCCCGAAGAGATTCATGGGCTTCTCGGCTATTTCAGCATATGATAGACTTAATGGCCCACATAATTAGAAATCGTTAGGAAACTTGTATGGTCTCTAAGACCTTGACTAGATATGACTTCCTTTTTGAAATAAAATGAGTTGGTCCCATGTTCTACTCCAAAAAGCTGTGTGCAAATCAAATCACTCCTACATTTCATCTCTAGCATGCATTTTCTTTCTTTACCCACTCCTCACGTTTGGTTTTTTAGGGAAAAACACCATAACTAAACGCGCCGCAAGGATCCTATCGCACCAGATCCAAATCTAGAACGATGGGTGATCAAGAGGAGACGCAGGAACAGATGAAAGCCGACATGTCGGCTCTGAAAGAACAAATGGCCTCCATGATGGAGGCCATTTAAGTTTGAAGCAGCTCATAGAGAAGAACGCGGCAACCGCCGCCGCTGTCAGTTCGGCTGCCGAAGCAGACCCGACTCTCTTGGCAACTACGCACCATCCTCCCTCAAACATGGGGACGGGGAAGGGACACACTGGGGCACGATGGCAGCCCTCACCTGGGATACAACCGAGCGGCTTACCCTTATGGATTGCCGCCCAACTATTCGCCACCCGTCTTGCAAGAAGATGCGGGCCACATTGCCTCTCCCGTCATGAAAGAGAGCCTCCTCAGCAGCCCGACGAAGTCCATAAAGACCCTCAAGATTATGCTCGAAGGGATGTCGAGTTCTACCCCGATCCCCGAAGGGCCGGCACCAGGCACGTTGCCTCAACCCAACATCGCAGCATCGCCTATAGTTTTGTCCATGGAAGGGCCGCCCCCGGCAACCGAAGAAAGGAGAAGCTCGATCTCCTTGAGGAAAGATTGAGGGCTGTGGAAGGATTTGGGACTATCCGTTTGCAGACATGACGGATCTTTGCTTAGTACCCGATGTTGTTATTCCCCGAAGTCAAAGTGCCGGACTTCGACAAGTATAAAGGGACGACTTGTCCCAAAAACCATCTCAAAATGTACTGCCGTAAGATGGGCGCCCACTCTAAAGATGAAAAGCTGTTGATACACTTCTTTCAGGATAGCTTGGCCGGAGCTGCGGTAGTGTGTACACTAATTTGGAGCTCCCGTATCCGTACTTGGAAGGATCTGATTACCGCCTTCCTAAGGCAGTATCAGTACAATTCTGATATGGCTCCTGACCGTACTCAACTGCAGAATATGCTCAAGAAAGAGGGTGAAACCTTTAAAGAATATGCGCAGCGATGGAGGATTTGGCGGCACAAGTAGCTCCTCCCATGGTTGAGAGAGAGATGATCACCATGATGGTAGACACTCTGCCAGTGTTCTACTATGAGAAGCTAGTGGGTTACATGCCGTCCAGCTTTGCGGATCTGGTGTTGCCGGGGAAAGAATCGAGGTTGGTTTGAAAAGAGGAAAGTTCGATTACGTTTCCTCACAAACGCGAATGCCAAAAGAATTGGGGCAACAGGGGCAAAAAGGAAGAAGAGATGCCCATGTCGTCTCTTCAACACCCGCGTGGGTCAAACCCCAGCAAACACCTCATGGTACCCATCAGTACGCGCAACATCACCCAAGCTTCTCGGCTCATGCTGGGAACGCCTCTAGTTCAACACCCGTGCAGCCTAAGGCACCCACCCAGAGGAAGCTCCCCAAGTTCCAACTCCGAACACGACTCGACCGGCCGGTAATTCCAACACGACAAGGAACTTCCTCCGAGGCATTGCCGGAATTCACCCCGCTCCCAATGACGTACGAAGATCTTCTACCATCCCTCATCACCAATCATTTGGCCGTGGTAACTCCCGGAAGGGTCCTCGAACCCCCTTTCCCGAAGTGGTATGACCCTAACGCAACTTGCAAGTACCATGGGGGTGTCCCGGGGCATTCCGTCGAAAAAAATGCTTGGCCCTTAAATACAAGGTCCAACATTTAATGGATGCTGGATGGCTGACTTTCCAAGAGGATCGGCCCAATGTGAGAACCAACCCGCTCGCCAATCATGGAGGGGGAGCAGTTAATGCAGTTGAATCCGATAGGCTGCACAGGTCTAAACCTTTAAGGGATGTGGCAACCCCTAGGAGGTTTATCTTTGAGGCCCTACAAAAGGGAGGTGTGATTCCCCATAGTGGGTGTAAGGAGGATTCCTGTCTGCTACATTCCGGCGAGATGCATGACATGGAGACGTGTTTGGAAGTAGAGGAATTGTTACAACGGATGATAGATCAAGGCGACTGGAAGTCGGCATTGAAGGAAAAGAAGAGCAGCATATATGCATGCAATCTACGGAGGGGAGCGGTGTTGCGAAGCCAAACCCTTGGTGATATACTTCACTAAAAGCGCAGCTTCGCAAAAGCCGGACACCCCTTAATGGCCAAAACCTGTTCCTTTCCCGTACCAAAATAGTCACGCGGTCCCGTGGAGATATACACCTCCGGGGAAGAAGGAAGAAGAAGTCACTGACGTCAGCTCGCTGTCAGCTAAAGTAACAATATCACGGGACTGAGTGGGTGGACCGAGGGGACAAATTCCCCGGACCCCCGCATTCCTAGATTGCATCTGTGTCATATGCATTCCATCATGCATTCATCCATCCCACCCATGAGATATCGGAGTTTTGATTTGCACCAGCTTTTGTCTCACTTTAGTAAGCATGGGAACAAATCAAGCCGGCAAGAGGTTCTACCAAGTAAGGTCAAAAGCCTAGATACCACCAGCATCAAGGAATTAGGGCGGTTGATGGAACCCCTCCAAATGCAAGCCTTCCGCAAGACTTACGGAAAGACTTAGAGTTGACCATAGCAGAGGTGTCCATAGAAGCCATTGCATCACTTACCCAATATACGACCAGCCTTTGAGGTGCTTCACATTCGCAGACTTCCAATTAGTACCAACCATTGAAGAATTTGAGGAAATTTTAGGATGTCTCTCGGGGGAAGAAAACCATATCTTTCCTCCGGGTGTCTCCCCTCTTTGAGCAGAATTGCAACTGTGGTCAAGGATTCAGCAAGAGGTTTGGACCGCATAAAACAGACTCGGAACGGCATAGCGGGCCTACCACAGAAGTACCTAGAAGACAAGGCGAGGGTATGGCCAATCAAGGAGACTGGGTCCCGTTTATGGATGTGTTAGCTTTGCTAATTTTGGGGTCGTCCTCTTTCCAAACGTGGATGGTTTGGTAGACCTAGCAGCAATCGACGCTTCCTTGCCTACCACCATAGCAAGGAAAGTCCGGTGGTAGCTGTCTTGGCAGATCTATTTGACACATTTGACCGAAGGTGCGAAAAGAGTAGCGCACGGATCATCTGTGTTTGGTTGGTTTCACACTTGTTCCAACAAGACACAAGACATCCATGTCCGCTTCTGAGCCATCGCTCGTGTACTGAAAAGAGGAGAATAGATTGGGACCAGCTCTTGGCCGGGATAGGAGGTAGAACAATCAGTTGGTTCCCCCGATGGAAGGAAGGAAAAGAAGGAGTCCTTTTCTCATGTGGAAGATACCCAAACATTCCGCTGGTAGGAACGAGGGTTGTATTAACTACAATCCCGCGCTCGCTATAAGACAACTAGGGTACCCCATGAGGGGAGCACCGACGGAAGAAAGCATGTCTCCTTTCCTTGTGAGGGATTTCGGCGCACAAAATTCCAAGACTATACAAAGAATCCATAAGGCGTGGGAAACCCCGTTAAAGAAAGATCAAGAGCTTAGAGGCATTCGTAATGGCATCATTGGTGGGTACCACGAATGGCTGAAAGTTCATATACGAGGTTTAGATTGGCTTGCCAAGTTAAAAGTCGTCAGCAAAGAGAGTTTTGAAGCACCGGAAGAGGACGAAGAAGTCCAAGCTCTCAAAAGCGAGTTAGGAAAGGCAAAACTTGCCAAGGAGAAGTTCAAGTTGGCCGCTACACACGTTCGGAAGGAGTGTGCCGGGTTACGGGAAGAGAATGCAATTACCGCAAGAGCCCTTGAACAAGAGACCAAGAGGGCTCGCAAGGAAGAGTATGGCCGGAACAAATTTCGCGGAGCTCTATGGGGTAGCAATAGTGAACTCAAGTTGCGAAAGGAAGAAAGGGACCAGTCGCGAGCACATAGCATGGTTTTGAAAGAGGAGTTAGTTGCCTGTTCAAGGTCCAAAAGAAGCTTGTCTCAGCGTTTATGCGAGACGGAGACCAACATGCTAGCTATCATCGCCAAGTACCAAGAAGAGTTAGGTCTAGCCGCGGCCCACGAGCATAGGATTGCGGACGAATATGCCCAAGTATACGCGGAAAAAGAGGCTAGAGGAAGGGTGATCGGCTCTTTACACCAAGAGGCAACCATGTGGATGGATCGGTTTGCTCTTACCTTGAACGGGAGTCAAGAACTTCCCCGATTGTTAGCCAAGGCCAAGGCGATGGCAGACACCTACTCCGCCCCCGAAGAGATTCATGGGCTTCTCGGCTATTGTCAGCATATGATAGACTTAATGGCCCACATAATTAGAAATCGTTAGGAAACTTGTATGGTCTCTAAGACCTTGACTAGATATGACTTCCTTTTTGAAATAAAATGAGTTGGTCCCATGTTTCTACTCCAAAAAGCTTGTGCAAATCAAATCACTCCTACATTTCATCTCTAGCATGCATTTTCTTTCTTTACCCACTCCTCACGTTTGGTTTTTTAGGGAAAAACACCATAACTAAACGCGCCGCAAGGGATCCCTATCGCACCAGATCCAAATCTAGAACGATGGGTGATCAAGAGGAGACGCAGGAACAGATGAAAGCCGACATGTCGGCTCTGAAAGAACAAATGGCCTCCATGATGGAGGCCATGTTAAGTTTGAAGCAGCTCATAGAGAAGAACGCGGCAACCGCCGCCGCTGTCAGTTCGGCTGCCGAAGCAGACCCGACTCTCTTGGCAACTACGCACCATCCTCCCTCAAACATGGTAGGACGGGGAAGGGACACACTGGGGCACGATGGCAGCCCTCACCTGGGATACAACCGAGCGGCTTACCCTTATGGATTGCCGCCCAACTATTCGCCACCCGTCTTGCAAGAAGATGCGGGCCACATTGCCTCTCCCGTCCATGAAAGAGAGCCTCCTCAGCAGCCCGACGAAGTCCATAAAGACCCTCAAGATTATGCTCGAAGGGATGTCGAGTTCTATCCCCCGATCCCCGAAGGGCCGGCACCAGGCACGTTGCCTCAACCCAACATCGCAGCATCGCCTATAGTTTTGTCCATGGAAGGGCCGCCCCCGGCAACCGAAGAAAGGAGGAAGCTCGATCTCCTTGAGGAAAGATTGAGGGCTGTGGAAGGATTTGGGGACTATCCGTTTGCAGACATGACGGATCTTTGCTTAGTACCCGATGTTGTTATTCCCCCGAAGTTCAAAGTGCCGGACTTCGACAAGTATAAAGGGACGACTTGTCCCAAAAACCATCTCAAAATGTACTGCCGTAAGATGGGCGCCCACTCTAAAGATGAAAAGCTGTTGATACACTTCTTTCAGGATAGCTTGGCCGGAGCTGCGGTAGTGTGGTACACTAATTTGGAAGCTTCCCGTATCCGTACTTGGAAGGATCTGATTACCGCCTTCCTAAGGCAGTATCAGTACAATTCTGATATGGCTCCTGACCGTACTCAACTGCAGAATATGCTCAAGAAAGAGGGTGAAACCTTTAAAGAATATGCGCAGCGATGGAGGGATTTGGCGGCACAAGTAGCTCCTCCCATGGTTGAGAGAGAGATGATCACCATGATGGTAGACACTCTGCCAGTGTTCTACTATGAGAAGCTAGTGGGTTACATGCCGTCCAGCTTTGCGGATCTGGTGTTTGCCGGGGAAAGAATCGAGGTTGGTTTGAAAAGAGGAAAGTTCGATTACGTTTCCTCCACAAACGCGAATGCCAAAAGAATTGGGGCAACAGGGGCAAAAAGGAAGGAAGGAGATGCCCATGTCGTCTCTTCAACACCCGCGTGGGTCAAACCCCAGCAAACACCTCATGGTACCCATCAGTACGCGCAACATCACCCAAGCTTCTCGGCTCATGCTGGGAACGCCTCTAGTTCAACACCCGTGCAGCCTAAGGCACCCACCCAGAGGGAAGCTCCCCAAGTTCCAACTCCGAACACGACTCGACCGGCCGGTAATTCCAACACGACAAGGAACTTCCCTCCGAGGCCATTGCCGGAATTCACCCCGCTCCCAATGACGTACGAAGATCTTCTACCATCCCTCATCACCAATCATTTGGCCGTGGTAACTCCCGGAAGGGTCCTCGAACCCCCTTTCCCGAAGTGGTATGACCCTAACGCAACTTGCAAGTACCATGGGGGTGTCCCGGGGCATTCCGTCGAAAAATGCTTGGCCCTTAAATACAAGGTCCAACATTTAATGGATGCTGGATGGCTGACTTTCCAAGAGGATCGGCCCAATGTGAGAACCAACCCGCTCGCCAATCATGGAGGGGGAGCAGTTAATGCAGTTGAATCCGATAGGCTGCACAGGTCTAAACCTTTAAGGGATGTGGCAACCCCTAGGAGGTTTATCTTTGAGGCCCTACAAAAGGGAGGTGTGATTCCCCATAGTGGGTGTAAGGAGGATTCCTGTCTGCTACATTCCGGCGAGATGCATGACATGGAGACGTGTTTGGAAGTAGAGGAATTGTTACAACGGATGATAGATCAAGGTCGACTGGAAGTCGGCATTGAAGGAAAAGAAGAGCAGCATATATGCATGCAATCTACGGAGGGGAGCGGTGTTGCGAAGCCCAAACCCTTGGTGATATACTTCACTAAAAGCGCAGCTTCGCAAAAGCCCGGACACCCCTTAATGGCCAAACCTGTTCCTTTCCCGTACCAAAATAGTCACGCGGTCCCGTGGAGATATACACCTCCGGGGAAGAAGGAAGAAGAAGTCACTGACGTCAGCTCGCTGTCAGCTAAAGTAACAAATATCACGGGACTGAGTGGTGTGACCCGTAGTGGTCGTGTGTTCGCACCTCCGGACCTACCAGTCCAACCCGCCGACGTCAAGGGAAAAGGAAAAGTGGTGGAGGAACAAGATGGCGAAGCACCCCACGCTTCGAATAAAGATATTCCAGCAAAGGGGCCCCCGGAGAAAAAGGATGGTAGAAAGGAGGTGTCGCTAGAGGAAGCCAGCGAGTTCCTTCGGATAATTCAGCAGAGCGAATTCAAGGTTATCGAACAGCTCAACAAAACCCCGGCTAGGGTCTCGCTGTTGGAGTTACTTATGAGCTCCGAGCCTCATCGGGCTCTGCTAGTAAAAGTGCTGAACGAGGCTCACGTGGCCCAGGATATCTCGGTAGAAGGTTTCGGAGGGCTGGTCAACAATATCACTGCCAACAACTATCTTGCCTTCGCCGAAGAAGAAATCCCCGCCGAGGGGAGAGGGCATAATAAGGCTTTACACGTATCAGTCAAGTGTATGGACCATATCGTAGCCAAGGTGCTCATCGATAATGGTTCCAGTTTAAACGTGATGCCTAAGAGCACTTTGGAGAAGTTACCATTCAATGCTTCCCACTTAAAACCAAGTTCAATGGTGGTTCGGGCCTTCGACGGCACTCGCCGAGAGGTTAGGGGAGAGATCGATCTCCCAGTACAAATAGGCCCTCACACCTGTCAAGTCACCTTCCAAATAATGGATATTAACCCCCCTACAGCTGCCTGTTGGGGCGCCCGTGGATCCACTCAGTGGGAGTTGTGCCTTCTACACTCCACCAAAAGCTGAAGTTCGTAGTGGAGGGGCACTTGGTCATCGTGTCAGGCGAGGAAGATATCTTGGTAAGCTGCCCATCCTCCATGCCTTATGTGGAAGCCGCAGAAGAATCGTTAGAAACTGCTTTCCAGTCTTTTGAGGTGGTCAGCATTTCCTCCGTGGACTCCCTCTTTGGGCAGCCTTGTCTGTCCGATGCAGCGGTAATGACGGCCCGAGTTATGTTGGGGAACGGTTATGAACCCGGGATGGGTTTAGGAAAAAACAACGGCGGCATAACTAGCCTGATAAATACCCAAGGAAATCGTGGGAAGTATGGTTTAGGCTATAAGCCCACTCAGGCGGACATGAAAAGAAGCATCGCGGGAAGGAAGAACAATGGTCAAAGTTCGCGTTGGAGACAAGAAGGTGAAGGAAGCCCGCCCTGCCACATAAGTAGAAGCTTTATAAGCGCGGGTTCGGGAGACAAAGGTCAAGCGTTCGCGATATGCGAAGATGATATTCCGAGTACTTTGGATTTGGTACGACCATGCCCTCCTGATTTCCAGCTGGGAAATTGGCGAGTGGAGGAACGCCCCGGCATTTACGCAACAAGCATAATGTAAACCTTTACGGTTTTAAAAGCTCTATAGTTGGGCCTAGGCTTTAGAGTTTTTCCTTTTGTTAAGGCTTTGTGTCTTTTGTTTTTGAATTTATAATACAAGGATCTTTCTTCATCTGTTCCTGGTCTCTACCCATTCTCATTCATTTGCATGTTTACTTCTTTTTCTGAAACGGCAGATCCGATGACGAGTCCCCCGAAGGTACTAATACCTGGGACCCGTCTATCGACTTCGAGCAAGAAATGAATCAAACGGAAGATGAAGGAAATGAGGATGTGGGACTTCCCCCAGAACTAGAAAGAATGGTCGCCCATGAGGACCAAGAAATGGGGCCTCATCAAGAAGAAACAGAGCTAGTAGACTTAGGAATTGGCAGTGGAAAGAGGGAAGTAAAGATAGGTACAGGTATTACCGCACCTATCCGTGAAGAATTAATAATCCTGCTAAAAGACTACCAAGACATCTTTGCTTGGTCATACCAAGATATGCCCGGTTTGAGTTCTGACATTGTACAGCACCGATTACCTCTAAATCCCGAGTGTTCCCCGGTAAAACAGAAACTGAGGAGGATGAAGCCCGAAACATCCTTGAAGATAAAAGAAGAAGTGAAGAAGCAATTTGACGTTGGATTTCTGGCCGTCGCTCGGTATCCAGAATGGGTTGCCAACATCGTACCAGTTCCTAAAAAAGATGGGAAAGTACGAATGTGTGTAGATTATCGGGACCTGAATCGGGCCAGTCCCAAGGACAATTTTCCTTTACCACACATCGATATCCTCGTAGATAACACGGCCAATTTCGCTTTATTTTCCTTCATGGACGGTTTCTCTGGTTACAATCAGATAAAGATGGCGCCCGAGGATATGGAAAAGACTACTTTCGTCACCCTGTGGGGAACGTTCTGTTACAAGGTGATGTCCTTTGGACTCAAGAATGCCGGGGCAACTTATCAACGGGCCATGGTAGCTTTGTTCCATGATATGATGCATCAAGAGATCGAGGTCTACGTGGACGACATAATTGCTAAATCTAAATCCGAGGAAGAACACCTTGTCAACCTGCGGAAATTGTTCGAAAGGCTTAAGAAATATCAATTAAGGTTGAACCCCGCTAAGTGTACCTTTGGGGTCAAATCAGGGAAATTGCTTGGTTTCATTGTAAGCCAGAAAGGGATAGAGGTAGACCCCGAAAAAGTGAAGGCTATCCTTGAGATGCCAGAACCCCGTACAGAGAGGCAAGTCCGAGGTTTCCTGGGGCGCTTGAATTATATTGCCAGATTCATATCGCAGCTCACCGCCATTTGTGAGCCGTTGTTTAAACTCTTGCGCAAAAACCAAACTGATCGGTGGAATGAGGATTGCCAAGAGGCTTTTGGAAGGATCAAAAAGTGCCTAATGAATCCTCCCGTGCTTATGCCACCAGTACCTGGAAGGCCTCTCATTTTGTACATGACAATCTTGGACGAGTCAATGGGGTGTATGCTGGGGCAACATGACGAATCCGGGAAGAAAGAGCGCGCTGTTTACTACCTAAGTAAGAAGTTCACGACCTGTGAGATGAATTACTCCTTGCTCGAAAGAACGTGTTGTGCTTTAGTATGGGCATCCCATCGCCTAAGGCAGTACATGCTGAGTCATACTACCTGGTTGATATCCAAAATGGACCCGGTTAAGTACATCTTTGAAAAGCCAGCTCTCACGGGACGAATCGCCCGGTGGCAAGTCCTGCTATCTGAGTTTGATATAGTCTATGTCACCCAAAAGGCGATAAAAGGAAGCGCTTTGGCAGATTATTTGGCTCAACAGCCTCTTAACGACTACCAGCCCATGCATCCTGAATTCCCGGATGAGGACATCATGGCCTTGTTCGAGGAAAAATTGGACGAAGATCGGGACAAATGGACTGTATGGTTTGACGGAGCGTCAAACATTCTAGGTCATGGCGTTGGGGCAGTGTTGGTCTCTCCGGACAATCAATGTGTACCTTTCACAGCCAGGCTAGGATTCGACTGCACCAACAACATGGCCGAATATGAAGCATGTGCCCTAGCCGTCCAGGCAGCAATTGACTCCAATGTCAAACTACTCAAGGTGTACGGCGACTCAGCGTTGGTAATCCATCAGCTGAGAGGGGAATGGGAAACTAGAGATCCCAAGCTGATACCCTACAAAGCCTATATCAAGGAATTGGCTAAGACCTTCGATGAGATCTCCTTCCATCATGTTCCCCGCGAGGAAAATCAAATGGCAGATGCACTTGCTACGTTGGCGTCTATGTTCCAGCTAACACCACACGGGGATCTACCCTACATTGAATTTTGGTGTCGTGGCAAACCCGCGCATTGTTGCCAAGTGGAAGAGGAACGGGACGGAAAGCCTTGGTATTTCGACATCAAGCGATATGTCGTAAGCAAAGAATACCCGCCAGAGATTGCCGACAACGATAAAAGGACATTGAGGAGGTTGGCTGCCAGTTTCTTCATGAGCGGAAGCACACTGTATAAGAGAAATCACGACATGACACTCCTGCGGTGTGTGGATGCCAAGGAGGCAAATCACATGATCGAGGAAGTCCATGAGGGCTCGTTTGGAACGCACGCCAACGGGCATGCTATGGCCAGGAAGATCTTAAGAGCAGGTTATTACTGGCTTACCATGGAAAGTGATTGTTGTGTCCATGTGAGGAAGTGCCACAAATGTCAAGCATTCGCAGATAATGTCAATGCCCCACCACATCCTCTGAATGTCATGTCCGCCCCTTGGCCTTTCTCCATGTGGGGAATAGATGTCATCGGGGCCATTGAGCCCAAGGCCTCGAATGGTCATCGCTTCATCCTCGTAGCGATAGATTATTTCACCAAGTGGGTCGAGGCGGCTTCATATACCAATGTCACGAGGAATGTGGTGGTCAGGTTCATTAAGAAGGAGATCATCTGCCGATATGGTTTGCCAAGGAAGATTATCACGGACAACGGCACCAACCTGAATAACAAGATGATGGGGGAAATGTGCGAGGAGTTTAAAATCCAGCATCACAATTCCACACCCTACCGGCCAAAGATGAATGGAGCCGTGGAAGCAGCCAATAAGAATATCAAAAAGATTATCCAAAAGATGACCGTGTCATACAAGGATTGGCACGAGATGCTCCCATTCGCGTTACACGGTTACCGGACTTCAGTGCGAACATCAACTGGGGCAACGCCGTTCTCATTGGTATATGGGATGGAGGCGGTGTTACCGTTTGAGGTAGAAGTCCCGTCATTAAGGATCTTGGCAGAATCCGGATTAAAGGAATCAGAGTGGGCTCAAACACGCTATGATCAGCTCAACCTCATTGAGGGTAAGCGCTTAACGGCCATGAGTCATGGGCGCTTATACCAGCAAAGAATGAAGAGTGCATTCGACAAGAAAGTACGCTTACGCAAGTTCCATGAGGGAGACCTTGTGCTAAAGAAAATGTCCCATGCTGTCAAGGACCATCGAGGGAAATGGACCCCGAACTTCGAAGGGCCTTTTGTCGTGAAGAGGGCTTTTTCCGGAGGAGCCCTGGTGCTTACCAACATGGATGGCGAAGAGCTACCTTCACCCGTGAACTCTGATGTCGTCAAACAATATTATGCTTAGAAGCTGGGGCAATTAAGGATGTCGCTGCATGTTCTTTATCTTTATGCGTTTTCTGGATTTCCCCCAGGGATTTCCTGTCTGTTGTATCTCTCGTTACAATCTTTCAAAGAAATGAATGTGGATTCGAGGCTTTTAGTCCTCACGTTAGTTTCACACCTTGCGTTAATCTGTGATCACCTGAGCCCTTCCGCTCAGTTCATGGGATCCCCCAAGCGCTTAATTAGAATTGAACCTGAACCAACTTTCCCTAAATTTGCTGCGTTTGAAAACATTCATACATACGCATACGCATACGCATGCATATTGTTGTGGTAAAAAAAACAGGGGCAGGATCATCTTGGGCTACCTCCTGGGGGTAGAGACGAAACATGAACGGCAGAAACCAATCAAGGTAAGGTAATGACGCGGTCAAGATTGGCCATACCTGGTTGTTTATTACTTGCAGGTACTTAAGGACGAACGCAAGTGGGGATGGGGTCACGACCGACCGATCGTTGCCCTTCTCTGTGCGAAACAAGCAGAGAATGTCGCTGCAAGGCAGCCCCGTATCCTTTGTATTTTGCAGCTTTCTTTTACTATTTGTTTGTTTTAAAAAGAAAAAAAATAATAATAAAATAAGTAATCAACGCCTAATTCTAACCTAAGTAAGTTCAAGTTAGGCAAAATGCTAATCCATGAGAAGGGAGGGGACATGGTTAATGTTCCCCTCAAAAAAAAAAAAAAAAAAAAAAAAAAAAAAAGTGCAGGTTAGCTCGCCTGAGCGAGCTGGGCTCGCCTGGGCGAGCCACCCCTGCACCAAATTATAAGAATGACGAAAAGGGGGGCGTTTTTGCATTCAAAAACTTCTTTTCCCCTCTTTCAAAAGCCATACCCACGGGATTGACGAGTTTGCAGCCCTAGGGTCATCCTTTTCCGCATTTTTTGATTCCGTTTTGCGCTTTTGTTCATCACCAACAAGTAAGTGTTCCATCCCTAAGCTTTCTAACTTTTCATTGGTGTATTTTGATCTCCTTTTGGTGCTCTAAATTGTGGGAATGTGCTCAAATATATGGGGCAATTTTGGTTTGTTTTCTTGCTTGATTAGGTTGAATTAGGGGTTGGTATGGGATGGCCCTAGGCTTATAATGCATTTTGAAACAATGGGACATGCCACATTGTCCCCGTTCTCTTGCTATTGACGCCTAAACGCGCGCCCACCAAGTGTTCGGTGAAATGCCTCAATGGCATTAGCGCGTGACTTTTGTAAGGAAACAACCCATGGGGTATTTTGGTTTGTGCATATTTTCTATTTTTGGAATATGTATTCATTCCCGAAAAAGGCTAGAGTAATTGCCCCACATATACCCTAGGCCTAGAAACTAAAATTTTATGCAAAAAGAACACAAAAGGAGGTGCATATTGGGTAAAGTTACCCTTTTTGGCCAGCAATCAGCTATGGGCCACGCTACAATAATTTCCCTACGCCTAGATGTTTAGGAATTTTGCTCGTCATGAATGTGTAGGTTTAGAATAGGTAGCAAAATACCTTTGGCAATTTACACTTTGGGTATGATAGCAAAATACTTGGATGTATGTACATATAATTTTTGGTGGTCAAAATGTCTCACAAAAAAAAATATATATATATATATATATATATATATATATATACATAAATATGTTGCATGTTATGTAAAGAAAATACATTACAAAAAAAATATATACCTTTTAATTTGAATACAATTTTAGTCAGCAAAGGAAAATATACTTGAATTTGCATGCGGCTTTAGGTAGCAAAAACTTGAAAAGAGCATGAAATGTAGCACCTTATTGTGTAGATAGTCAAGATTCATCATGAAGTTTGTGTATGTATAGGTATTAGAAATACCAAGATGTGCACATGTGCAATTTTTGGTACCCCAAAATGCTTTGAGTATGCATGTATGTAAATTTAGCCAAGGAGATGTGTGTGATGTAAGTAACAAATACACCTTGGAAGTACATGTAAATAATCTAGGTAACGAAGCTGCCTTGATTGTATATGGGTGCATTTTTCTTAGTTAATAGAATGTCTTGTGCAGGTGAAGGTTCGTAAGGAAATATGCACATAAGCTTGCTCTAAATTTACATTGATGTTTGTATTTATGGGAGGAGGTTGTATGCCATTTTTGTTTTAAGAGTAGTGTCCCACTGGTAGAACTAACTTTCCAAATGTTTGCCTTCGCAGGAAATGGCCCCGAGGAAGCTTGCCTCAAAGAGGTCCAGGAAGGACAAGGCAGCCGAAGGGACTAGTTCCGCTCCGGAGTATGACAGTCACCGCTTTAGGAGCGCTGTACACCAGCAGCGCTTCGAGGCCATCAAGGGATGGTCGTTTCTCCGGGAGCGACGCGTCCAGCTCAGGGACGACGAGTATACTGATTTCCAGGAGGAAATAGGGCGCCGACGGTGGGCATCACTGGTTACTCCCATGGCCAAGTTTGATCCAGAAATAGTCCTTGAGTTTTATGCCAATGCTTGGCCAACAGAGGAGGGCGTGCGTGACATGAGATCCTGGGTAAGGGGTCAGTGGATCCCGTTTGATGCCGACGCTATCGGCCAACTCCTAGGATATCCGTTGGTGTTGGAAGAGGGCCAGGAATGTGAGTATGGCCAGAGGAGGAATAGGTCTGATGGGTTCGATGAGGAGGCCATCGCCCAGCTGATATGTATACCGGGGCAAGATTTTGCCCGGACTGCTGTAGGGAGGCGAGTGCGAATCATGCGCACCAACATGACCACCCTGACCCAGATATGGATGACGTTGCTCCTCAGCAACATCCTGCCCACCGATCATAATTCCGACCTTCCCATGCCGAAGTGTCAGCTGGTGTACGCCATCCTGACACGGATGAGCATCCATGTGGCTCAGTTGATCGCTGATGCCATCTACATTTTTGCAGGTATGGCGCCCACTAGGCACCCTTTGGACCCAGATAAGTCCAACAGGGCCCTGGGATTCCCCGCACTGATCACAGGACTCTGCCAGTCGTTCGGGGTCCCCGTTGCACCTACCAAGGTGATTCGGCCGCCCATCACCCGGGCTTTTATTGAGAAGTACTGTATCCAGAGGCAGGCTCAGGGTGATGCTCCACAGGCCGCAGGCGCGCCCCCACCACCTCATCAGGCTGGCTAGGCTGGGGCATTTGACATGGAGCAGTATTTACGGCATTTGGTTCGCCAGCAGGCGGCCAACCACCGAGCACATGTACGGACCCATGATTGTCTGTACCAGATGAGCCTTAGCATGCAGAGCCAGGGCTTCGCTTCTTTTTCATGCCCTACTCCAGACCAGTTCAGGGCAGAGGTTGCATGGCCCGGAGATTGGCCCGAGGCCCAAGCAGGAGAGGCACCCCCAGAAGCTCCCGGCGATGGAGAAGAGGCCCACGAGGATGAGGAGATGGCCGATTTGCTTGACTTCTTGGGAGGGAGTGGAGATACGTGACTGGGAGATCCCCAGATTCATGTTTTCTTTCATATTTCTTTTGTCATTTTTATTCTATGTTATTGTTTTGACTTGAGAGACTAATGTTTGTTTTTGTTGTTTCGATTGTCATTTGTACAGCGCATACGTTTTTGTTTAGATTGTTGCGTTAGTGTTTATATATCATTACTATTGATGATGTTTGGAATTCTGGAACCGTGTAGAGTTCTTCGTTTAGGAACATTGTCCAAAGAATATATGTGTAACACAAACAAAAAAAATCATGATAAAAATAAAAATAGAAAAGAAAAAAATGAAATGAATGAAATGGAAAAGAGAACAAAAAGGAGAAGAAGAAAGCAAGTAAGGAAAAAGGTGGAAAAAGAGAAAATAAGTTGTCGAGCTGAAAGACCAACATGCTTTTGAAAAGAGACGATTTCCAACTTTTCTTTGAAAAAAAATTCATTCATCGATCATAACCGATTTTTGAAGAAAAAACGTGTCTACACCTGAAGGGTGAATGCTGTGAAAATTTCCCCGGACGCCCAAAATGACTTGGAGGAATGCACAAATTGATAAAAGAACGTATTTTGGAAACCTTGGGTTGATCTAAAATAGAGGAAATGAATCCTGAGCCCTAGCATCACATGACCATAAAAATTTGACACTTGAGTGTCCGCATAGGTGCATGCATGACCAATTTTGCATAAAGTTTCTAAATCATCATTTTTGCATTTGTGTCATGGAAATAATGTGGGGCATCCCTTTTATCCTTGAACCAAACCAAACCCCGACATGTATCATGTCTAGCCATTCTACAAACCTTGAGCCAAAATCCTGACTCACCATAAACCTTGACCTAGGGTGAGAATGTCAATCCTTACCCTCGGAAGCAAAAAAGGAAAGAAGGAAAATTTCCAATCAAAGAGAAAGCGAAAAAAGAAAGAAAGGAAATTCCCAATCAAAGAGTGGGAGAAAGCAAAAAGAAAAGAAAGAAAATTCCCAATCAAAGAATGGGAGAAAGTAAAAAAAAAAAAGAAGAAGAAGAAGAAGAAGAAGGAAAGAAAGCCCCTGATCGGGGATCGAAGGAAAAACAGAAGAAATATGCAGAGAGGTCTTTAGACCGGACAATATCTGAACAATACAGAATTGTCACCAAATGAACGAAAAAAGAAGGAAAGGGAACCACGACCTAAAATAGTCTTCTCCCTTTAATTACCAACCAAAATCCCGTGCGCTAGCGACCTTTTTTTTCTCGCCCCGCACTAAACAAAAAAACAGAAAAATCAAAAGCCAAAAACACACAAAAGCCGAAAGAAGAACCCACCAAAAGAACCCATTCCCAAGGGAAGCCCTATTGATCCATGATCACGCATGTAATTTTTTATTTGATAGGAAGTAATTTGCAAAGTCAAGTCATGACATATCTATGGTTCGGAATTAGGATGAAACACTTACCTGTGCGAGATTGATACACTTTGAGTGAGTTTCTTCTATTTTTGTCGGACCCAGTGTTTCCTCCAAATGTTCATTTAGAAACGAAATGCTAACATCCAAAATCTCATTTATGGTTATGGGGGGATTTCATCAGCAGACTCTCCTTCCCCGGTAAACGCATTGTTTTCCACTCAAAAAAGCGTATGCTGCTCTAATCAGTTGGAATATTTATCTCTTTACTAAAGCATGTTTGCATTTTAGCAAAGAAAACACCGAGACTTTTTCAAGTCTCACCAGTTATCCAGAACTACGTAGGTCTGAGTTCCTCATTGGAGGATACGTAGGAGCAAGAGCCTCGCTTTTGTCGACCACACCGCCTTTTGTTGCCATGACTCAAGAGCTGGTAGCCCGCGGAGACACCTTACGGTTATCCGCACCTCGTCATTCAGTGATCCCAAGTGTGATTGACGAGCAGAGACCAATATGGTCATCTGCGCCCTTTCCGGAGATGTCAGCATTTTCCGATGGAGACTTTTCAAGTCTCACAAATTATCAAGAACTACGTAGGTCTGAATTCCTCATTGGAGGATACGTAGGAGCAAGAGCCTTGCTTTTGTCGGCCGCCCCATAATCTTTGTCATACTGACCCTGAGGTCGTGTGACATGCACCCTTGTATCATCCAGAGGCGGCGGGCCCGATGATACGCGGAGATACCTTACGGTTATCCGCACCCTTTTGTCATCCAGAGGCGGCGGGCCCGATGATACGCGGAGATACCTTATGGTTATCCGCACCCTTTTGTCATCCAGAGGCGGCGGGCCCGATGACAAGCAGAGACCAAGTTTGGTCATTCTGCACCCTTGTATCATCCAGAGGCGGCGGGCCCGATGACAAGCAGAGACCAAGTTTGGTCATTCTGCACCCTTGTATCATCCAGAGGCGGCGGGCCCGATGATACGCGGAGATACCTTACGGTTATTCGCACCCTTTTGTCATCCAGAGGCGGCGGGCCCGATGACAAGCAGAGACCAAGTTTGGTCATTCTGCACCCTTGTATCATCCAGAGGCGGCGGGCCCGATGATACGCGGAGATACCTTACGGTTATCCGCACCCTTTTGTCATCCAGAGGCGGCGGGCCCGATGACAAGCAGAGACCAAGTTTGGTCATTCTGCACCCTTGTATCATCCAGAGGCGGCGGGCCCGATGATACGCGGAAATACCCGAGTGGTTATCCGTATAAACATTCTTTTGCTATCTGTAAGACAGAACGCTTGATAGCATGCAGAGACTGACATAGTCTTCTGCACCTTTTGTTCCTCCGGGAACAACAAGTCATTTACATTCGGAAATTTCATGGTCACCCGCGACTCTCGTCAACCGAGAGGAGCGAGATTAGTGTCATACACTAATTTTCGTCCGGAGACCTTTGCTTGATGACATGCGACCTTTCTTTGGTCCTTGTGAGGTGCTTGGCACCCATCATTAGGCAATTTGTGAAATTCTAGGAACGACAAGTCATGGTCACCCGCGACTCTCGTCAACCGAGAGGAGCGAAATTAGTGTCATACCCTAATTTTCGTCCGGGGACCTTTGCTTGATGACATGCGACCATTCTTTGGTCCTTGTGAGGTGCTTGGCACCCATCATTAGGCAATTTGTGAAATTTTGGGAACATTACGGAAAGGGGGATGATTATGTAATCCGCAAGGTTCCGTAACATTACGGAAAGAAAACAAGTATCGTTACGAAATTCGTAAGTTTCCGTAACTTTACGAAAAAAGAATCACCAAAAAAACAGCAGAGGGGGGTGTACTTAGTAAAAATGGGGGTGCAAATAGCACCCAGGCCCACTTGGGCCCTCTAGAATATTCCTCCAGAAGGCTGTTGCTTCTGGAGGAAGCAACCTGGCTCGCCTGGGCGAGCTGAGCTCGCCTGGGCGAGCTGGGCGGCAACCACCTCCCCTATTTTGCTATAAATAGGGGAGGAAGTGAAGAAGAAAAGGGTTCAGCCCCTTTGGCACTTCTCTCTCTTTCGAATTTGCTTGGAAAAATTGTTTCCGTGAAGAAAATCTAAGCCGAGGCGCTTCCGAAACGTTTCCGTAACGTTTTCGGTGAGGAATTTCGCAAAGGTTCCAACCGTTCTTCGACGTTCTTCATTCGTTCTTCATCGTTCTTCGATCTTCAACGGGTAAGTACCTCGAACCAAGCTTTTCGATTCATTCTATGCACCCATGGTGGTCCACATTGTGTTTCGTGCATTTTTATTCTCGTTTTGTTTACTTTTTATACCCCCTGTTGACGTGCTTAAGCCATTTTACTTAAGTCATTTCTCGCTTAACTTAAAAATAAAATAAATTTCCACCGAACGTTTGAATTGTATTATCCATTAACTTCGGTTAAAATAAATTCCGACCGTTCGGTCGTGCCGTAACCACGTTGGAAATCAAAAAGAGGTAAAAAATAATATAATAATCAAAAAGACATCTTTTAGTAAAATAAAGCGGAAAATCAATCGGACGTTTTCTCTTTGGGATTTCTCATTCTTAATCGAATTGATTAATAACTAAAGTGAAACTAAAGGCTAAAATCAATTCGCCTAGTCAAGCTCGTCCATAAAAATAGGCTTTTGAAGTTTGTCATTTCATTTTCTCACTAAGTAAAATGGATCATTTTTAAGGTCCAACGCCTTAAAATGATCACCTCTTAAAGTAAAAAAGAATCACTTGATAAAAAAGAACTACGTAGGTCTGATTTTCTCATCCCAAATTGAGGAATACGTAGGAGCAAAGGGAAACACCCTTGTCGACCACAAAAAAGAGAAAATATAAAAAGGGTATAAAGGATATAGAGACATAAAAAGGGAACATAAAAAATCAAAGTCATGTTTGCACATTCGATTAAAGGCTGCCGTCCCTTGGGGCGGACGTGTGGGGTGCTAATACCTTCCCCGTGCGTAAATACAACTCCCGAACCTTTCACTTAAAAGTTCGTAGATCGCGTCTTTTCCGGTTTTTCCGACGTTTTCCTCAAATAAACGTTGGTGGCGACTCCGCGCGTATTCCTTTCGTGGAACACGCATCCCGCGAGTCACGCGTCGCCCTCCCGCCGAAGGGTAGGTTGCGACAAAACTCTAGTGTGTTTGTCTTCTTCTTCCCTACTCTTTTAATTTCCGTTGTGCACTTTTATTATCGCTTTTACTTTTGGTTAAGTTTCTATCTTTGTTCTTTATTTTCTTAACATTATAGTAAAAGCCTAAGAAGGATAATTTTTAATTATTAAAGGTCTAGTAATAATTAATTCAACCCCCCTTCTTAATTATTCCGAGGCCACTTGATCCAACATTATACATAAAGAAGGGGAATCTAGGTCAGAGTTTGTAAAGAAGTTGCATGAGAGGGTTAGGAACCAAATAGAGAACCAAACAAAGGTGTATGCAACTAAAGGAAATAGAGGAGGAAAAGAGCTAGTTCTTAATGAAGGGGATTGGGTTTGGCTCCATCTTAGGAAGGATAGATTCCCTACTAAGAGGAAATCCAAGCTTATTCTAGAGGTGATGGACCTTTTCAGGTCTTGGAAAGGATCAATAACAATGCCTATAAGTTGGACCTCCCAGAAGAGTATGGAGTTAGCACCACTTTTAACATTTCTGATTTAATTTCTTTTGTAGGTGGAGCTGATGTTGCAGAGGAGGAACCAAAAAATTTGAGGTCAAATCCTCTTCAAGGGAGAGGGGATGATGCAATCCTCCCTAAGAAGGGACTAGTCACCAGAGCCGTGAGCAGGAGGCTCCAAGAGGATTGGGCTAGAGCTGCAGAAGAAGGCCCTAGGGTTGTCATGAACCTCAGGGTAGATTTTTGAGCCCATGGGCCAAGGTTGGGTCCACTTGTCTTTGTAAATATTAGAATAGGTTTTCCATCTTTTGGGCCTTGTATTTTGGCCATTCTAGTAGTATAGGGTTTTAGCCTTGTATTTCAGGGCATTTTGAGTAGTCTTTGTAGTATGGACTTTTTTGTATTTTTCATGTATTTTGGCTTAAGGGTGAGCTTAGCTATTAGAGGGGTGTGTGTAGCAAAGCTCTAGCTTCTCAAGGAAGCTTCTCAAGGAAGTTTCTGAAGGTAGCTTTCATTTAGTTAGTGACCTAGGCTATAAATAGAAGAATGTGTAACACTTGTCATAACTTTGATGAATGAGAAGCTTGTGAGACACACGTCAAAGTTCAACTTCTCTCCTTCTTTTTCTCCTTCAATTTTGTGCCCCCCCCCCCCCCCTCTCTCTCATTCTTTTCCTCCATTGAAGCTTCCTCTCTAAGCTTTTTATCCAAGGCAATCTTGGTGGTGAAGCTTCTCCTTCCATGGCTTATCTCAAGTAGATGGTGCCTCCTCTCACCTCTTCTCCTTTATCTTCTGCTGCAACTCCATGGCTGAAAATCACCATTGAAGGACCTTAGTGAAGCTCAAAGATCCAGCCTCCATAGAAGCTTCTCAAGCAAGCTTCCATCAGAAATAATCATGAATCTGATCTCAAACCTCATACAAATGGGCTGATCTGAGAACTCGAGAAAGGATCAACGTAAAAAGCATCAAATGAAACCACATAACAAGAACTTGATCCCATTACTCCCAAGATTCATACCCAGGATTCTCAATGGGCTTCACGATCTTCTTCAGAGAGAAATCATAATAGAATTTGCGGATTGACAACAAATCGTTGAAGACGATGGGACTTAATAACTGGCTCAATTTGTTGACGCCAGAGAAGAAAAGTTGAATCATTATGTTTGTGTGAAATGGAATTAGGAAAAGAGGAAGACGTGAGAGACGCATTTTGTCATGGCACCATGGGAGATCTCACCAAGCTCTTGATACCATATTAGAATTATAACAGAATCATAAAGAAAATAAGAAAGATATTTGAGAGAAAGAGAGAATAAAAAATGGTATTAAGCCACTTAATTCTGTAGTACAAACTAGTATATATAGACCAGAATAGTTAGTTATAACAACTAACTAACTCCTAACTCGTTAACTTAATTTGATAGTGCAGTTGAATATTGCAACTCTTTGTACATTACTCTAATATAGCTGTTTTGGAGGTCATTTATAGGTGAGAGAAAGTGATAGAATTAACCTGACAGTGACATGTTTAATGACAAGGGAAAAGGTTTCATTGTAGTCATAAACTAGCTGCTGGTGGAAGCCCTTAGCTACAAGTCTGGCTTTGTATTTATTGATTGTCCCGTCAGGATTTTCCTTAACCTAGAAGACCTACTTGCAGCCAATGGCTCTCCTTGAAGGTGGCAAGTCAACTAAGGTCCAAGTGCCATTTCTGAGTAATGTATTATACTCAGCCGTTATAACAATAAGCCAAGTTGGATTTGAAAGAGCAAAATTGGTGGTTTTGGGTTCAAGGTGGGTGAGAAGTAATGTCAGATTGATTCTTGGTTCAACAATACCATATTTGGCACGAGTACAAATTAAGTGTACATTGTCAAGTCTAACAAGAGAAGGTTGTAAAGGAAGTTTAGAATAAAGAGAAGGTTCTGAAGTTGCATTGAGTTGTGTGGGTGCACTGAGTGGTGTCGATGATTCAGGTTTAGTAGGTCGAAATGATGGTTTAGGTTCATTACTTGTAAGGATGGTGAAGTAGGTTGACTTGGTGGTTGGCTGATAGAATCATGTGTAGTAACAGTGGTGAGATGAGGCAAAGTATGTTGTGAGGGTGTGAGGACAATAAGGGTTAAGGTGATGTTAGGTGGTTATGGGGTAATAAAAGAGAGACTAGGAAAAAAGGTTTTGTAGGGAAAACAAGACTCATTAAAAGTAACATATTTGGAGATGTATATCCTACCATTAGC
Source organism: Glycine soja (assembly GCF_004193775.1). Lineage (NCBI taxonomy): Eukaryota > Viridiplantae > Streptophyta > Magnoliopsida > Fabales > Fabaceae > Glycine > Glycine soja. The sequence goes on from NC_041005.1 coordinate 40,091,988, forward strand.
TGCAAGGCATTTATAGCCTTTGTGAGATGTAGAGTAACCCAAAAAGATGTATTCTTGTGACCTATACTACAACTTGTACTTGTTGTAAGGTCGAAGCAGAGGAAAACAAGAGCAGCAAAACACCTTAAGGAAAGTATAATCAGGTAATTTCTGAAATAGCCTTTGATATGGAACCTCATTGTTGCTGGAAGAAGAATGAAGCCGGTTGATAAGATAGACACTAGAAATGAAGGCATGCTCCCAATAATGAAGAGGCATGTCAACTTGAGAGAGTAAGGTTAGACCAAGTTCCACTATATGTCGATGCTTCCTTTCCACAACCCCATTTGGTGATGGGTTGGGGGACATATTAATCTATGCAAAATTCCTAGGTCATTGAGAAACTTGGTGAAGGGTTTGAACTCCCCACCCCAATCTGATTGGACAGCTTTAATAGGATGATTAAACTGAGTTTGAATCATAGTTGTGAATTGTTTAAAAACTTCCAATGTTTCTGATTTAGTTTTAAGTATACCCAAGTAAACCTACTACGAGCATCAACAAAAGTAATGTAATACTTAAAACCTGAGGGGGAAGGAATATGGGCAGGGCCCAAATCAGTAAATATAAGTTCAAAAGGTTTTGAATAGACTGATTTGGAGAAACAAGATGGAAGTCTGTGAGACTTACAAACACAACAATGATTGTTGTTGGATCGAGTGGCCTCAAAATAATTAAGAAGGGGGGGTTGAATTAATTATTCCTAAACCTTTACTAATTAACAATTACTCTTCTAAGGATTTTACTAAATTGTTAAGAGAATGAGGAGTAGAAGAGAAACTTAAAGAAAGTAAAAGCGGAAATTAAATGCATAGCGGAAAGTAAAAGAGTAGGGAAGAAGGAAACAAACACACAAGAGTTTTTATACTGGTTCGGCAACAACCCGTGCCTACATCCAGTCCCCAAGCAACCTACGGTCCTTGAGATTTCTTTCAACCTTGTAAAAATCCTTTTACAAGCAAAGATCCACAAGGGATGTACCCTCCCTTATTCTCTTTGAACCTAGTGGATGTACCCTCCACTAGAACTGATCCACAAGAGATGTACCCTCTCTTGTTCTCAGTCAAACCCAAGTAGATGTACCCTCTACTTGTACCACAAAGGATGTACCCTCCAATGTGTTAAGACAAAGATCTCAGGCTGTTAAACCTTTGATACTTTGTGAATGGGGATACAAAAGAATTCTCAAACGGTTAGTCCTTTGAACACTTTTGTATTAGGGAAAGGGAAGAATCAAAAGAATTCTCAGACTGTGTCGTTTTGAATTCTTTGACAAGGGAGAAGGGAGACACTAAAGAATTCAGGTAGTTAGTCCTTCGTTCTTTTGGAAAAGGGAGAAGAGAGACACAAAAAGAATTCAGGCGATTAGTCCTTGGCAAATTCTTTTTGGCAAAGGGAGAAGAGAATGAAAAGATGAATAGCATAAGTTTTCAAGGTTTGGAAAACCAGAAAGCTTTTGGTACAAAGAAGAAGAAGAAGTTCAAAGAGATTCAAGGCTTGTAAAGGATTGTAAGAGATTGATTGGAAAAGTATTCAAGATTGAAAGAATGAATTAATTGAAAATGCAAAACAAAGCCTTGCTTTTATAGACTCTTCATGTCTGGTCAAGAAGACCATTTAGAAGAGTTATAACTTTCAGAAAAACTTAAAACCAATTTGAAAAAGTCAAAACCTTTTTGAAGATTTACATCTTTTGATTTATTCAGAAACAGTCACTGGTAATTGATTACCAAATAAGTGTAATCGATTACACAAAGCTTTTATGTGAAAGGATGTGACTCTTCACATTTGAATTTGAATTTTAACGTTCAAAGGCACTGGTAATCGATTACCAAAACATTGTAATCGATTACAGCTTTTTGAAATTAATTGGAATGTTGTAAATTCAATTTGAAAACTTTTTCAAAACAATTTTGCTACTGATAATCGATTACAACAATCTGGTAATCGATTACCAGATAGTAAAAACTCTTTGGTAAACATGTTTTGAGAAAAATCATGTGCTACTCAATTTTTGAGAAAAACTTTTCATACTTATCTTGATTAAGCCTTCTCTTGATTCTTGAATCTTGAGTCTTGAATCTTGATCTTGATTCTTGAGATCTTGAACCTTGAATCTTGATTCTTGACTCTTAAACTTTTCTTCTTGATTCTTGAATTCTTTGGCATCATCAAAATAACCTTTGAAGGCATTGCTTCCACAATTGCAAAAATCAAAAACATTTTATTGATTGGTGGAACATTGCAAAGTTTGAAGACAATTTTCATAGCATCCACACTAGGATTACTTAGTCTAGAATGCCAATTAGAAAAGGAACTTGAAGAACAAGCAACTGTATTTACAATGGGAACAACAAATTTACAAGAATCTATATCTACAATAGGAACAACAAAATCACTTCTATCAATAGAAACATAAGCATTTTTATTAACAAAAGGAGAATTAACAGAAGCAAGATCAGTAGTGATAAGTGACTGAGAAGTCCAATCCACCAAAGACTATAAGGCAGGAAATTGGTAGAGACCATCACATCCCACCAACCCTTGAAGAAGAATTTTCTTAGTTTCTTGTGATTTAACAAGATAAAAACAAGAATGAAATTCAAAGAAAACATCATTATCCTTGCAAAATTGACTCACACTAATTAGATTTTTAGTAATTGAGGAGACAAACAACATATTACTTAGGACAAGAGACAAATTAGGTTTTAAAGGAAAGAGAAATGAAGAAACACCTAAGGAATTGATGTTAAGTCCTTGACCATTACCAATAGTAATCTAATCGAGACCCTCAAATGGAGTTAACTACTGAATGTTTTGGGACATATTGGTGACACGGTGAGATGCACCAAAATTAGTATATCAGCTCTGTGAAGAAGACTAAGCAGTGTTGGTAAGAAAAGCCTAAGGAACAGCTTAAGATGTGGAACTCAAAGGTATAAGGGAGTAATATAAAAGGCACAGGATTGGGTAATGTGTAGGGTAGCTGAGTTGGATAGAGTTGAGGGTAGGCAAACTGTGGTGGCAATATGTATTGAGGTTGCTAAAAGTAAGAAGGAGTCCAAAACGGGGGGCACCACTAAGCTGATGCTTGAGTAGTGGTAAAGGCAACAAGAGAGGCCGCAATCAAAGCAGAAGAAGAAGTAGCAGTAGAAGCAGTGGAAGTTGTGTGATTGGAAGCCATAGGAATAGTAGCGACATAGTTCTCATCATACCAATTTAACAGAAAAACACTTCATGCCCCCATTTGTGACACAATTGGCATTGTACATCAGCAAACCAGCCTCGACCACCACTGTCGCATCCAAAACTCCGACCACCGCACTTGTGTCTGCCAAAACCATGACCACCACGTCCAGCCTTGTAATCAATAGCATTTTGAGAAGTCAGATAAACTTGACCTAGCAATTTGGAATTCAAAGGTTGAGAGGAATCATTAGCCCTAAAGTTTCCTTCAGTGAGATTAATCGAAACTAGGGAACGTTTTTTGGACCTGTCAATGCAAGATTCATGCTCCAAGAGCAAGGTCTCAACCTCATAAATCATAAAATTGGCAACACAACTACTAATCAGAGAAATCAATGAGTCATACTCAATAGGAATTCCATCAAGCACAAGATTAAGGTGCTCAGTTGCTGTTACGGTCTATCCAATGGTGGTGAGAGAAATAACCAGTGTTTGGATCTGAAGAAGATACTAAAAAATAGAGCGATTTTTAGGAGAAAGATCACAAAAATCATTACGGATTTGGCGAGCTTTGGTGCAGGTGTGAGAATGAAAATGAGTGTGGATTTTGTCCTAAATTTGCCACACAAACTTGCATCCGACAACTCTTAGAAGCATTTTAACAGAAATCGTTGATTGAAGCCACGCAAGGAGGAACTGATCTTGTTCTTCCTATGCTTGATACTCAACAGAGACAACTCCCTTGTCATGATCTGCAATCATAAGAAATTTTGGCATAATCACTAGATTTACGAGAAAATATAAAAGTTTGTGACACTTGATGATTGGCTCAACTTGTTGATACCAAAGGATATAGTTCTTGCTCAATAACTTCAGAGAGATTGAATGTAAGAACGTCTCCAGAGATGAAGACGATGAAGAAGCCACCAGTGAAGAGTGCGGTGACTGGGAGGAAGGAGGAGAATTCATTGTGGAAGCAAAAGCCATGAACAAGAAAGAGGATCAAAATTGAGCTATACCATAATAGAGTTTTGAGAAAGAGAGAGAGAGAGAGAGAGAGAGAGATAGAGAGAGAAATTAGGAGTGAGAAAGATATTATTATTCAACCCAAGTCTTTAATCAATACATGCTCAATTTATATAGAGCTTAACAAACATAACATAACTAATTGTAGTTAGTTAGTTAATACAGTTGTCCACACTTGTAATGACAGTTGTCAACAGTTGTATTAACAAAAGAAAAATAAACCCATCAAAGTAGGTATACTCTAATACAAATTATATCAACTCGGTAGTTTCAATATCTTAACTCATCAGAACAGTATAGCAAGCAAACAATCAGTTATATCCTCATAACATGTTGGCACCTATCAAGCCCAAATACTCCAAAAATGCAAAACTATTGGTTCGATGCATATCCAACATAGATGTGTATGATATGTCACGATATGTATCCAAAATGTATCCATTATTTTTTATTTTTTAAAAAAGTTAACCAACACACAACTAAGATACTGCTAAGACACGACTTAGGATATATAACTTCATGTTTACTATAATTTTGTATTGTTACAACTACTATTAAAAAGAACTTTTTTGTGACAGGGAAATTGTATATTTTGTGACATGCTGACATGTTCATAGTAGAAAAAATATATTTTGTCAGAATCCCACTATATAATTTATTTCCTTTTATAGATAGGATTTTAAATCCCATTATTAGGAGATTTGATTAGCTTCATATTTTGCATTTATGACTAGGAATCATTGACCCTTAATTATAGGAATTGACAGTAGGTACAATGATGAGCATTAGTTTAGGAGTTTCCTTTTTTAGATTACCTTGTATTCTATTTAAGAGCACATGCTCTTATATCAATATGAATCAGAAAATTATCCTCTAACATGGTAGCAACGCTCCAAAATCTGTGGGAACCTGTGTAAACTGGTGGCCTACACTGTCACACCTTTTTTTTCTTCTGATGTGCAACCTGCATTGCCTTTTTTTCCCCTCCCTTTGACAGCCTATATTGCCAATTTTTTTTCTACCCTAAAACACCCTCCATACCTTTGAATCTCACCCAACAAAACTGAGAATGTTTTCCCATAATTGAGTTCTTGAAAACCTTTCTTCTATGCATATGCCCCCTTTTTTCATTAAGTGTTGATACGTGAACCACCAAATAGTACCACCCACCCAAAACCCACCCACATGGCTTTTTTTATGATTGAATATTACTTTCTTTTTAAGAAAAAAAATAAATAATTAAATAGCAAAACAATTTAAAAACTTAAATGAATGAATAAGGCATCACTCACATTTGTTGCATATTTAGTAATCAACATTCTTGTTTATTTGAATATTTACTAGACAAGTTTGAAAAAGAAGAATCTAGGATGGTTGGATTTGGTGTCTAGAATAATTATAGAAAAGTCAAGTCATCATAAATTCTGAAAATACAAACAAAACTACCCCTCCAATAGCTTTAGTACCATACAGAGCCTTATTTGGTGCTTGTTTCTTTTACATTTGGCTGGCCAAACATACCATGAAACAAAAAAGAACCAAGTAGAAATGTTTTTATAGCATTGAAAGTCCATTTTCAAGGAACATGAATCACAAAACATGACACCTAAAAGAATATCTAGTAATTTTTCACAATATCAATATTAACTTCAAATTGTTCTCTTTTTTTTTTTACTTTGTTCTCTTCTAAAAATCTCCTTTTGTCTCGGTTGTTTTTTTGTGTCACTTTGTTCTCTTTTCCATTGTCTCACAACTCTTTTTATCTAAGTCTATTGTCTCTTTTGTTTCAAGAGGTATAAATAGTATAAATCACTGTGTTGATATGATGAACGATATTTAATTGACAGACATATTTGCATTTCGAAGGTCACCTCTAAGCTCCAATATTTTCTTTGGTCAATTTTATTTCTAAACTAATGTGATGGATAGTTTTTGTAGTTTGACAACCATGATACACACTCAATTTATAATATCTTTGTAGCTAGAAAAATAAGATTAGTTATTTATACACTTTAAAGGATCTTTAAAAAAATGGTTTTTTTTTTGTTTCATGGTTGTTGTACTTTGTTAATATTGTAATAAGCAAATTAAGCAAACTAATGTAGACAGTAGAAAAGGACCTAAAGTAGACAATAGAAAGGTTTATGGATGACTTAAAAAAAAGGTTTGTAGACTAGAGATTGTTTCTAAGGCAATTTTTCCATATATTGTTGAATTGACTAAATTGGCTGGGAAATGAACTGAAGTAGTAAAAGTTGTTTATGATAATCAGGTTATTGTGGATGTCTAACTTGCTTACAAATATTGTTATCCTTGAGATTTTGTAATATACTATTTTTTATGGCAAACGCAAATGAAGTGTTTTTCACATGTTGGTGTTAGGTTGTTGAAGTGATACCTACCATTGAAGAGGACAAGCAACAAAATATTTTGATCAAAGCATTGAACAAGTCAGAAAATGCACATCTTTATTGGTTAAATCAATTTTTTTTCAACTGCAAGATCTACTGGTTGCACATCGCAATTTGGAAGCTAAAAATTACAAAGATATATGATGTAGCATGTATTAAGTGACAAGGACATGCTATCAGTTTATCAACCAGATGTATAAGAGGGTATATGATGGGTCATGTATAAAATTAGGATGGTAGATTTTTTTTTGGGGGGGGGGTGCATTCATAGGTAATCAATGAGGACAACTTTGATGCTGCCTTAGTATCTATATTGTTGCAAGGGCAAATGATATGTACATACATGTTTAGTGTAGGTGTTGGTGTATTGAGATTTATAAGGGTATTGTGCATTTTTTCGGTTAGTTACTCTGTAGGAGTCATAGTAGCTTTTGTACATGTGCTATATATTTTTTTAACCTTCTAACTAAACATGTGAGTTGAATTATTTAGCATTATATTTCATTCTTCGGTGTAGAATTATGAGTACTGAGAAAGAAAAATCTTTTTGGGACCTTAAGGCAACTACAAGCTTTATTATAGCATGTTTGGAAAAAGTGGTCAAAGGAGAACAACTTGGCACTAGTTTTACCAAGAAAGGGTAGATTGGAATTGCATCAAAATTTAAGGAGCTGATTGGAAAATTTTATGACAAATCAGAGTTTAAGAATAAATTTGGTAACCTCAGAAGAAAATGGTTGGTATGGTATAGATTATTGGGTAAAGAAACTGGTCTGCGATGGGACAATGTGAAGAATATTGTTGATGCAATTGATGAATAGTGGAAGAGAAAGCAATTGAAGAGTTTGAGATTTGTGTTTAGTGTAAAAAATGTGCATTATTGTAAGTTTGAGATTTGTGTTTAGTGTAGTTATGCTATGATAAATTGTGAATGTGTAGGAAAAACCTCTATATGGCAAATTTTGGAACAAGGGACTTTCATTTGCTCACAAGTTGACCATACTTTTTAAGGATGTAGTTGCCAATGGATAGTTCGAATGGGCTCCCTTGTTTGGGATGCTGCCACCTCATTTTGGGGTTGATATGAATGATGGGTATTGTCCAAGTCAAAAGGGTGTTGGCATAGATATAGAGGAAGGGTCGGGTGATAGTGAAGATGCAAGTGTTAGTGCAACAAATGGATTTGGAGGCATTAATTTGAATGCTTCATAGGAAATTGTTAGTCAAGCATAAGTGGCAAAAAAAGTATAGAGAAACACAAATGAGTTGGTTGTGCTAAAAAGATTGGTAAGAAAAAGTTAATTGCCTTGTCACAAGTAGCTGAGGTTGTTAGTGTGATTGCAAAAACATGTAAGTCACACACAAAAGATGTGGCAAGTGCATTTATCAATGAAGTGGTGAAAGAACTTAAGGTCATGCCTGAAGTTGCAAATGATGTTGACTTTCATACCAACTATTTCAACTTTATGTTAATTAAGACAACAAGGGAGATGTTCATAGCTTTGCAAGGTGAAGATGTGAAAAGGCTGCATTGGCTTAAGTATGCAGGCAAAACATGAATATGCCACTTTAGCTCATGTGATTGAAGTTGGGTTGCTACTACCTATTTGGGCTTTTATCAATTGAGTTAATGTATTAGACTATGTTATTGCCTTGTTAATGATGTTAGACTACTATATGTTTGTTGTCATTTAGTTAATGTTGTAGCAATATGTTATACTACATTATTGCCTTGGCATTTAGTTATCTTTGACTACTATTTGATTTGAATGGAATATTATGAATTTTCTACAGACTATTTTAATGTGTTGTGACTATATTATTATTATTATTATTTATCTTTATTAAAATAATGTATTCAGGCAGGTGTCAATAGTTAAAATGAATAATTAGATTAAATAAAGTGTGTAATGACCCACCTCGTCGTTAAGATATCACCACTCTAATAACTCAAGAAATTAAATTCTTTTTCTTTCTTTTATGAAGACTCCATTATTTTGCTTATGAAAATCATAGTAAATTTGAATTTCACACACACACACACACACACACACACACACAGATATATATATATATATATATATATATGTCCCCGAACACGCACCAATGTTTAACCAAATACATGAATATTAATATAGTAGTTCAGTACACATCATACACATAATGAAGATTAAATCAGTTTGAACATATAATTAAATCTGTGATTTACATCCTTAATTCAACAAAAGAAATCATGAACCAACTATGGAGGAGTTGATTAACAAAACACAACTCTCTTCCCAAAATAATCCCAACGTCATCACGTCGGCTTGGCGGCTCCTCAACAGAATCTCATCCATGCACCCTACTGTTGTCATTCTGCTCCCACGAGTAAGGTTCACGATCATCACAAGTATCAACCACACGATACAAAATTGCAAGGGTGAGTTCATTATAAAAAGAACCAATGTTAAATCCATATAATCACAATTAGTAAGAAAACATAAGCAAACATCATGAGCTTACACAACATTCATTATTCAACACCCACATTCAACAATTATTCATCATACACATTCAACAATTATTCATAACCCATCCATGGATCCAATCAAGACTGCTCAGAATGATGCATGCACCTGACCTCAATTCTCAGATGCAATGCAGTACGTACCGTATCCAATACCAAGGAAATAGCCCTAAGCGTGTCTACACAACACCTCACTTAGGAAACCATGCAGTATTTGTCGAGGCCACCCAGTCGTGCACCGTAACTCCCCCCCCCCTAGGTGATCAACCTGGGTCCACAAGGAGTTCCCTACCAGATGACACACCCTCTAGTACAAAGTACATACTGCCACAGTTTATACTATTTCCCATGTCATATGAGATATGAAACATGGGCACCATCAAGTACAATGACCATGGATGAATTAAAGCTCCTAAGCATCCCTTCAGAAATGCTTAGATTCTTTAACCACTTTAGTTTCCCACACAAGGGACGTCCGACAAGGTCAATGCACCCCCCCATGAACATACACTACATGCGATGTATGAACGTGGCCAAAAGCAAGTGCCAAAGACCATGGACCAATTAAAGCGCCTAAGCATCCCCTCAGAAATGCTTAGATTCTTTAACCACGTTTGTCCCCCACAAATGAGTCATCCGACAAGGTCAGTGCATTCCGCCCCCCACGAACATACACAACATGCACTTGTCAATGCATTTCCAATATCATCAACATTCCATTTCAATGACATCACCAATAACCACAAAAAACTCATTCCATATTGACATAACCATCAATAATAACATCAATTCATGTTGACATGATCACCATTAACAACATCATCTCAAATCAATATCATCATAAATATCAACATCACCACATATCAATTAAAGTCACCAATAGCAACATCAACAATAAGTCGCATTCCTCATATAAATATATTTTTCATGCATAAGGTTCACACTTCCCAGGTCTTCAAACAACACAATTTTAATAAACAATAATATTATTCATCAACAATAGATATATTGCATCCCATTCGTTAAAAACATAGTTTTCTTGAAAGAAAATCAGCATGCAATAGGGACAGGTAGATATTCTCATAGCTAGGTTCCTTGATCCTAACTATGGTGTCAAAACGGTAAATTTTATAATAACTTCCCTCACCTATTGTGAGTTCTCCGTCAGTTCCTCTTTGCATCACTTAGAGGTCTCTCTCTCGTTCGCGCTTGTCGATCCAACGCAAGTCTCTATTACGCCAAAACGAAAGGAATTTAGTATGGATTTCAAAAATAAGGTCAAAGGTAACATTCGAGGTCAAATACCCGTGTCAAAACATAAAGGGCTGAGGGGTGTTTCGGATTCTATAAATGCAAACATCATTTTGAAATTTTGATCACGCCAATGTGACCAGGGTTCAATGAATGCCACAAAAATAACATTAAGGTTATAAAAAGATAACTTTTACAATGTCATTCTCTAGGGTTTTTCAAAGGAAGTGTAAAAACACTCTATTACAATACCCAACACATAAGAGACACTAAGAGGAACTCAAACTAGTTAGGAGAAGGCTTAGAAGTCAAGGTTACCTTAGAGAAACTTTGAAATAGAGGATTGAGGGATTTTCTCCATCGAATCTTCGAGGAGGATTCTGAGGATTCCACTCCGATTAAAGTGTTCCTCTTGGTGTGGGGGTCCAACGGCAAGCAACGACGGCTTACGATGGCCACCGATGGTCTTGGGTGGTGGAAAATAAGGTTTTAGGGTTTAGGAGACGTTTTTTGGAGAAGAGGAGAGTGAAAATTGTGTTTTTCACGTTGAGGACGTATTTATAACCTGCAAATTTCGCTTAGCGGGCCTGTCATGCTAAGCCGAAGTCCACTTCTTGCGCTTACCGCAACAATTTAGGCTTAGCGCAGCCCCCTCTGCACTAGGGCTCGCTTAGCGCAGCTTTGGGCCGTTCAGCGCAATTTATCTCGGTTGGAATTGTGCTTAGCGCGCCATTCTCGCTTAGTGGGAAACCAAACGTTATTATTTTCCAGATCCCAACGGTCAGACTGTAGAAACATATCTTAGGGATATCCAGACAAAATTTGAAGATGATCCAACGGTTAATGAATCCGGTATCGCGATTTCATTGAACTAGGTTTTGGTAAAATCTAAAATCTCATACTTTCAACTTAGCTCAACAAAACTCCACATAATTCAACATCCATATCAAGAAATTCACACATGACTATTTCAAGGCATACTTCAACTCATTCAAGTCTATCATATAGTCAAACAACACAATAAATACAATCAAACATCGATTTATAATTAATAACATTTCAGGGTGTTACAAAGTGAGCTTGATAGTAATGAAGATAATGATATTATCGAAGATGCTTCTTGTGTGGTTGCATTGGTTGGCAATTACTATAAAATCTGTATAAGATTTACCAAATAAAAAATCAAATATCTTAAAGTTTAATTTATGACGTCCTAAAATATCTCAAACTTATCATCACCATAACCACCATCACTGACATGACCATTTCCGCCACAATTGTCATGGTCGTCACCGCAACCACCACCATGATCATCAACTGCTGCCACCATTAACATGATTGTTGTTGTCATTACTGTCGCCATGACAACAATCATGTTGGTGGTGGTGACGATTGACGATCATGATGGTGGTTGTGGTTGCGGCCATGATAATCGTGGCGGAAACGGTCATGACAGTGATGATGATCATGGTGATGATATGTTTCGAATATTTTAGGATGTCATAAATTAATCTTAAGATATTTGATTTTCTATTTGGTAAGTGGTGGAGGCGGTAACAATGACAATAACCATGTTGATGGTGGCGGCGATTAGCAATCACGGTGGTGGTTGAGGTGACAACCATGACAATGATGGTGATCATGGTGATAATATGTTTGAGATATTTTAGAACGTCATAAATTAATCTTAAGATATTTGATTTTACGTTTGATAAATCTTATAGAGATTTTATGATTAAATATGTGGTTTTAATTTGAATTTAAAATGTTTAATCTGACATTTCATTTTAATCTAACGATTGATATTAGTCATTCTCATTCTCACGTACGATGATCATTCTTGTATGATACATCCTCTATATTTGTTAAAACTCATTTTGGTCATTATACCCTCAAAATCAATTTTGATTCAAAGTATCCAAATGCCATTTCTTAAAAAAAAACATTTTTCTAATATCTGTTAATCAAACAAAAACACGTTATTTCATAATCAATTCTACAAAATCAATTTCATTCAAAATTAATTTTACTATTGCCAATCCAAAACACACACTACATTCTCTTCATGTTTGTCCATGTTCTTTCTCATAGGAAAATTGGTTTCACAATAACTAGAGTTCAATGATATATCAATCTAATTGCTTTAATATCGTCATTTTTGAACTCTTCACTACTCAATTTTTGTTCTTGAGAACAAAACATTAAATCTTAGTTCGCATTTGGAACTAAAGCAATCAAATTCATATTCTTCCTTGTCCATAGATGTAGTAATTGTCCATAGAAACTAACAAGCAACCATGGTATTAGTTATCCCACATTACACATGCTTATCATTGCATCGATATACAAAGCAAAAAATTGATTAATTTGTTTAGACCTAATATTCAATTTTTAGCCTCAATTTGATTCAACACGGAAAAATTGACTTTGAAATTAATGTTAATTGTTTTCCTTTCCAAGAGCCAAAAATATAATAGAAAGAATGTGGTTCATCAACGTGAACGAACATAAGCGCTATCTGAAGGCACAATTTGTTTTTTATTTTGTTTTTTATTTTAATGATATATTTTATTCTATTAAAACTAAGTCTTGACGACAATTTTAAAGGAATTGGAAAAATCTAGACCATTGATATTATAAAGGGTTAAGATTGTTGCACTAACAATCTTAACCCTTTGTAATATCAATGGTGAGTTGGAAAGATCTAGACCATTAATATTATAAGTGAAATGTCACTACAAGGAAAATGACTTTTACCTACAGTCAAAATCTATTACTAGAAGTCCAAAATCCGTAGGTAGATGTATAAAGGACTTTGTCCTACAGACGTTTTTTGTGTCAACTTTGAGGGGGTATACAGTGACAACTAATAGTCTGTCACTATAAGCTTTACCTACGGATATATTTTTACCTACAGTCAAATTTAACTATCACTATAGGTAACACCTACTATTTCAAATGTGTAGGTAAAAGATATTAATTTACACCTATAATCTCTAACTGTAGGTAAAAGTCAATTTACTTGTACCTACGGACTTCTGTAGGTAAATGTCATATAATAATAATAAAACTAGTTCCTAATTGCACTTTGTTGATCAGTCTTTCCTGTACCAAGTGGCCCCACAACCATAGTTAGACCAGGCTGAATGCCAGAGATGATTGCTTCAACCTGCTTGATAGGAACATTTCACACTATTATTAATATTTATCCAATACTCATAGATAGGGAATATAAATAAGAAGATAAAGACATAAAGTACATGTGGGGAAGTATATATGGGGGATTTTGATCACCTGCAGTTGAACTGCAGCTAGAGAGAAAAGAAGAATAGGAAGGCCCCACAATTTTTTAAAATGTGTGAACCAAGTGCTCTTTTCCTTGCTCTCCTCAACTGCACCTACTGACAGAAAGTACAAAGAAAACAGAAAGCCAACGTGGCCAAATAGAACTTTCCAATTTCTTTGCATATCAGCAATGGAAATTTCTTTAAAACAACCATCAGCAAAACATCAACAAGTAATGGTAAACACAATCCTATTCTTTAACAAATTTAAGGGTAACATGAATCTACATTGTCACAAAATCATGGACTCCTTATTCTTGTCAAAACTTTTAAAATATATCATGGCACACTGATCATCCATTTCATATTACTGACAAGGCGACAGTACAAAGGGAAATAGGACATGACTTGTGATGCTAACTACACTACATACTTAATATGTACTGGATCAAGAAACACAAGCATTGTATTTTTGCATTCCACATGCATCAATTTAGCCATATGAATCAATTGGATTTTGGTCAAATACTCAGATTCAACTATTGTGAGGAAAGCAGGGGGGCAGCGAAAGATTAAAAGAAAAATCATTATGCATGAAAAGTGACAGTATATGATTGAGATCAAGAGCTGAATTCACCTGGGTGGGTGTAAATCTAACTGAATTTTGTTTAGGCTGATCTTGAGGATAGGGGCCAGGATCTGGAGGAGTATATGTCTCAATAATTAGTGCTTCTTTCTGATAATTAGCATCAACCACATTGACTTCATTTGTTGCAACCACAAACATGAAATAAATTCGTAGATCATTTTTCTCAAAACCATTTCATAAGATCAATTAACATTCTTCATAAATTACGCTTCTAATAAATACAGGTTTAAATTAATTCATTTTCAAAACTAATTTTCTACCATTTAAAAAAATGATTATTTTTTTTTACAAAAATTTAAAACAAAACATACACAAAGACAAAAGAAACCTTGGATCGAAATCATAAATACTTGGTATCTTGGCTTTAAACGTGTACGAATGATCTCAAGTGCAAAATGAACATGTGTGCTGTATGGAGGTTATGGTGCATCTATTATCAACAGCAGCACATGCACACACAAGTGGGATCCTGTGCACCTCTTCACCCAATGTTTTGATTTTTATACTAATTTAATTAAACAAGCAAATCTCCTTTTATCCTTTGTTTATTTGGTAGAGGATTTTGGGACATTCATAGGTGGCGAGAGGAGGATCTGATTAAGTGATCGATCAGTTCAAGATTTATTTTTCTGAGGTATTTTGATTAGTAGAAAATAATTCTAAAATTTTGATTTTAATTATAAGTAAATTTGTAATAAGTGGATTTACGTTGTGATATTTTTTACCCCAAAGAGTAATATTCATAAAACGAATATTGATTGAATTATATTAATTAAATCATTTTTAGATATACACCAATTACTTCAAAGAGCATGGTCATGAAAAAGGAAAAACATATTAATTAAATTTTTGCCCAGGAATAAAAAAGGAAAAACTCATACCAGAAAAACTAATGGGCGGCAAAACATATTGGCTTTCTTACCATTAAATTGTTGCACCAGAAGTAGACATTGATTTCACATTGATTTCTTAAAATGAGGAGGAACTTGATTATCTGTATATGTAACTGTATTAAATATACAAATGCCAACTAATTCAATATGTGTGTGTGAGAGAGAGTGAAGATCCAAAGTCAAGATTATTAAAAAAACAGAAGAGTCAAAAGTTACATCTTTTAATCACATACCTTACAACAAACAAAATCTCTTAACTCCTCCGGAGAAAGAACAGACAATTTCTTGGATAGATTAGCACGCTTGTGAATCGAACCAATGTTAGTCAAAGCAAGTTCCCGCAGCTACAACCAGGAAAAAAAACAATATACATACATACATATATATATATATATATATATATATATATATATATATATATATATATATATAAAATCTTGTACTAACAAACATGGAATTAGGGGATCAAGAACGACAAGATATTACAAGTAATACACAGTAGAGTAGGAAGGGAGGGAAAGAGAAATACAGGGCCAAGTTTCATTTTTGAAACAATAGTTGTTGTCATGTAATATAATCACTTTATTAGAAGTGCATAACACAGCATACTCACATGGCCCTTGTATTTGTGAACTCGGAGGAAATCAAGCAAGGGCTGCAAGGAATCTTTGTTGTGAAACATAATTGATGAAAGGTGGCGATTAAGAAATTGGACACCATTGCCAATGGATGCTGAGCGGGTTGGGCGAGGAAATGGCTCAAAATCAAGCTCCAATACAAAATTCTCATTAATCCTAAAGCACAATACAAAACAGAAACAGACACTAAGTTACAGTCCAATGGAAGAGGTTATTTCTTATAACGAAAGCTAAGCAGTATATTTCTTACTTTCCATCTACAAGTTCTTCCTTGAAGCTGAGATATTCAAAAATGCTTAATTGCTCCACGCTGAGATCAGAGACATTAACACGGACATATTCCCAAACACCAGGTCTTGGACGAATTGCTATTGCCACAAAAGGAGGCAAAACTATGGCTTCCTGTCACAAAAATAATGCTACACATTTTCATATCATATCTTAAATCTTCTAATGTGATTGTGAAGTAACTTTCCAAAATATGACAAGTACAATAAGACTAAAGTTGGATGAAAATTTTCAATTAATCACGTAGACAAGTAACAAACTATTCGATTATTTTTTAAAAAAATCAGATAAATAAACTGGACACACTTTCTAAAAATGGGACCTACATGAGAATTTACCAAACACTAACTAAATCGAAGTTAGGAGGTAAAAGGATAGGAGAGAAGTCACCTGTTTGAATCTCCGACTGAAATTTTTAATAAAACTAAGAGACTAACATTTGTCGATAAAAAAAATAAATAAACTAAACCACAATTATGGTAGGGCAAGTTACCTTTGCAGGCTTGACAATTTCACCAAAGGGACCGTTTTTTAGATCCACTATTGCTTCATCATCACCAGGGATGTTGTCAAGTTCATCAATCAAATTATGGGGTTGCAAAATCCCTTTCCCCTGAGCCGCATACCTTCAAACAAGACAACAAGTATTCATTCACCAACACACTCATAGAAATACATGGTGAAACAGAGATAGATACACATGAGCATGTGCATCAAATATGAAGAAAACAATATTAATTATGAATTAATAAAGAAAAAAATGGAGTTGATGAAGAAGCAGAATTACCTGGAGAGGAGAGAAATGAGTTCGTTACGGTGAGCAGAGAGAGTGTCTTCAACTCGGTCTCTGATACTGGAAATCCGACCAAGCTTTGGTTGCGTAGACATGATGATCACTATGTTTATATGTCTGTTAAGTTCTTCTTAATTAGCTGCAAAAACTGTCAGAGAGTGAATTTGGAGTTTGCAAGTGGGAAAAAGCATGAGTTAAAGAGAACTGTGACATGTTGTGCGGATCATAAGAGCCAAGTTTATATTATAGTGCAGAGAAACACAGGGAAGACGATATACGTGGCGATCAGTCATTATTTTCCTCCACATTATTGTCGTTTTATGAATAAAATTTATATTTATATTTATGTCCTTATATTACTTGATAAATTTAATATTTTATATAATTAGTAACTAGTGTTGGACCCCCATTTTTTATTTTATTTCTTTTAAAAGATGCTACATCAAACTAAAGTTAAAGACGTAGGAAAAAAGTCTAACTCGGAAGATGCTTTAAATTTAAAACTCAGACTTAGAATTTAGAAAAGAAAAAAAAACACAAATTATTTGATAGTTTTAATTTAAAAAAAAAAAAAAACTAGAAGCTAGCTATAATCTATGTTTCATTGTTTAACATTATCAAGATGAAAAATTAGAAAGCAGAGTATGCAATTTATTTTAAAAGCTTACAAATATTTGATAGGTAATTAATTGCATTGTTTCGTGATTGAAGAAAAGATAAATGTCGATAACATATTTATCAACACATTATCGTTCAAGAACCTCATGATCTGTTAACTGTGTTCCAGTATGATCATTAATCTCAAACCCTTCATAGAATTGCAGTAAATCAACCAACTGTGCAAAAAGTTTCCCCTTTTCATGCCTATAGAGTGCACTTAAATGGCATTTGGCAACTACAGCTACATCAGCCACAAGAGGCCTCAAATACCTACAAATCAGAATCAGAGTTATTAGAAAAACAAAAAATATTCACTCTAGATTACACAAAAAAAATTGTCTAAAAGCACTCCATCTTCCTTCATGTATTTAATAATTGAATCCATTTTCAGTTCAACCATAATTGCTAGGAAAGAATAAAAAATTTCCCAATTTAAAATATGGAAGCAACTTGGTCATCATTAATAACACTTGCAAAATAAAAATATGCATAAAACTAGAAACATACAATACATAGTATTAAACAAAATAACTTAACCCTTAAATGAGAGAGATTGCAGATAGTCATAACAGAATACCTCCTCGTTGGCAATTGACTCAAGAGATCAATTAGAAATTCCATAAACCTCTCACAGTACAGGACACAGGCATCATTAACTAGCCCCAAACCAGTAGCATCAATAAGTTCATCATCCTCACCAGATAATTGTTTCAGGGGAAATACCTGTGAATCCAGTATCTAAAAAGAAAAGAAAGACAACAAAAACAAAAGAAGTTCGGCTAACTACTTTCAAGTAAAAATATTTTGTTGTAGGGGAAAACATTTATAGATTGTATTAAAGATTAAAACTTCTTAACAAATTAAGACCTCCAGAAATTCTTATATGAGGTTTCTCACGAACATCACTTCAACTGTAGTTGAGGGATCTAAATGTGATCCATCTCCTTTCACAGGTTCCTTCTTTATCATCCTTTTCCATTTCTTGATCAAGCCAGGATTAAGACAAAGCTCCATCTACATAGGTAAAGACAAAGCTCTTTTCACAGGTACCAAGATTTCAAATTTGCCAGTCTCAAGATTGTCCTGCTAACAACCACATCTTCCAAACTCTGCAATCCAAAGTATTAGCTTAGTTACATTTAACAATGATATAAGGGCCTATTTGGTTCACTAGAATTATTAAAGTTAGAATGGGAAAGGAGAAACTATGGAATAGAATAAAATGACCATTCCTAGTGTCACTCTCGTTAGGTATGCTAAATTATAGAATGACAATACCATTTCATTTCTATGTTAGACTGCCTTATCAATTCTCTAAGTAGCACCAACTGACAATCATTAACCTGAAGCCAAATTCCAAACAGGCATATTTAGGATGGGATGACAGGTTACTACAGTACATGTTCAGAGACAAGAATTGATGACTTTAGAAATTGCAAATTATTTTCTTCCTTTTGGTATTTTCTTTCATGATGACAAGTTTTTGCCAAAATTAAAAATTCGGAAACAACACACTCCTATTGTCTTAAGTTTTAGGAGCTCTAGCAAAACAGCAAAATTTGTTGAAAACATAATGACTGTGTAAAGCAGTAGTAACTCAATAATAATGTAAATCTCTCCTTCAATGATAGGATAAACTTACACACCAATCAAGCAAACACACATGTTTTATTAAAGCCAACAAACATCATGTAAGACTTGAGTAAAAGACAAAGTGCAGCGGCAGTATACCTGAAAGGCATTTATCATAAAAACTAGGTAATTCGTCTTTTCGGCTATACTTAGTTCTCGTCCCTGCAGTACAATTAGAGCACAAGATTTAGCAAAATGTCACAATATACATAGGATTCTAATTCTACCGTCAAAGGGCAATGAAGCAAGACCGCTGTTACAGCTGTAACAATAAGGTTTTTCGAACTATCTGCAACCACAATTGCAGCCTCAATTTGAAGGATTGCAATTTAAAACCTTAAGTTAACTCAACAATAAAGTGACAAATAGGCACAAAAGCAAAGAAATGAGAAAGGGAGAGAGATAGAGACCTCCTTCAAGCGAAGAACACTCTCGAGAAAGCCTTTGAAAGCGTCTTTCCTCTCATGGAAGCAAGTCCAAGCGGCAACATTTTCTCGGAACTGCAAGGCACACAAGACAATGAGTGAATTTTATACATATAACGAATGAATGATGAACATTATTAGAAGAGGAGATAGACCTTCTCGTTGACCATGATGATGATGGACACCGCCGCCACCGGATACTCGGCGACGCGGTGGCGCCGGAAATCGTATAACCCCGTGCCGTAAACTTTTGTCATAGGGAAAGTTGTGAAATTAGGGTTTTGGTTCTATTGTTTAAAAACCCTATACTATACTACACACTTCAAATGTCTTTTTCTTTGCTCTTCTCTTAACTTAAGATGTGATTGTGAGTGGTGTTGGAATTTGGAAATCCACGGCCACGCACCCAGCAAGATTTAGAATTTGGGATCAGGGCGATCTATTTAAACGAATGCAGATTATAAATCTTACCAAGTCACGACAACAAGGCAAAATATTTTTAAGTATATAATTCAAAATAAATAAATAGTTTATCATAAATAATCGTTTAGTTCCTACACTATTAGGTTGTTTTTGTTTTCACCTCCTTAATTTTCATTTTGGTTTCTATAAGTTTTTATTTTTTTATTTTGGTCCATTTAATTATTTTGGTCCATTTAAGTTTTTATTTATTTTTTATTAAAAAAAATATTTTTGAGGTTATTTTAGTTGATTAATGTTAATGTTCTTTGGATTCTCCAATTTATGTCTTAAAGAGTTTTACCTACACCAACAATCGTAGGTATAAGACTTTTGAGGTTATACCTACACCTACCAATTATAGGCACAAATTTTGTGAAGTTTTATCTACATCACGTAGTTGTAGATATAAGTTTTTTAAATTTTTGCCTACACTGTGCTTCTGTAGGTAGTAATTCTTGTAGGTAGAAGTATTTTTTTAATTTTAATGAATTTGCCTACACCAAATAATGATTGGTACAAGTGGTTGAGTTTTACCTACATTAATCAGTTATAGGTAAAAGTATTTTTTGAGATTTACCTACACTAATTTATGTCTGTAGCAAAAAAGCGTCCGTAGGCATATGTTATTTTTCTTGTAGTGTGTTATGTTTAGCCTATTATTTGACTAAGATGATTACTTTCTTTGTCTTTGTTTTATAAGAGAAATGCTAGTCGAACTCTTTTTGACTCTTCCTCAAAGACTCTCTATGAATGGTTAGAACTTATTGGAAATAATCAATTTTGGTAGAGAAAATCAATAAATGAGAAACAAAATCTACAAAAAAAATGATAATTTTTTATAAATTCTAACTAATCATAGAGAGTTTTAGAATCAGAGTGTCAGAAAAAGTGTTGTTAGCTTTTGTCTTGTTTATATAACTTATGTTTACTTGTTTGTTAAATCAAAAACTTACTTGATGGAAAAAATCAAAAACTTGTTTGATGATTAAAGAATGTCCTTTGTTCTAACCATTCCTAACACTACAAATTATTCAGAACCTTTCCAAGAAAACAATGTTCTAACACAAAAGCTGGCAATTTAGAATTGTTTCATCGTAGAAACAATCACACAAAAATTTGTAGCAAAATCACCCTTTTAAAATTATATTATATAATTGAGATTTATTCCTCTCAAATTTCAATATCTTGTTTGAATTATAAATTTTAAAATCACTCTTTTTAAGAAAATTTTACCTAATGTCATTTACCAAATTTGTTTTTACCTAATTTTCATTCAATGCAAAAAGGGTAAAATTTTGTATGATTAGATAATCCACAAAGTTCAGCAAAATGAAAAATTTGTGATTCAAAGGGAAAAGGCAATAGGTGAAAAAAATGAGCAATGGATTGAGTTTAAATGCATGCTTTAAAAAAGTCCTATGGAGAGATAGGAGAAAACAATGAAAAAAGGGAGAAAAAAAAAAAGAAGGAAAAGACCAAAGAATGTAAGTTACTAACCACTTAAGGGAACATTTGGTAGGAAAGAAATTACTCAGAAATCATAGGTTGAAAATTTAGTTTCTCATATTTTATATATATTTTAAAAAATAATATTCTTGAGAAATGATATTTCTCGATAATGTTTTTTAATCTGTTTTCATAAAAAATTTCTCATAAGAAGGTGAAAATCTTACTTTTAAAATTTAATTTTTTTATTATAGTAAAAACACCATCTCATTTTTTATTAAATTATATAATATAGTAAATAATTAAAATAATTGATAAAAATATAAATAACTCTTTAATCCTTAAAAATTTACCTAAAATTTTTTAATAATCAATCAAACGATTTTTATTTATTCCAAAAGAAACATGATTCGGGAGATTCTTAGTTCCCCATAATCATGATTTCCTTGGAAAAAAATTTCTCCTTCCAAATGTTCCTTTAAAGATCCTAATCTGTTGAATTAAAAACTCCGAATTCTTATTTTCTACAAAAACTTGCATGAGAATGTGGGCTCATTGAACTAAAGTTAAACCAAACAGAGACCAAGGCAATGAGCAACAACCGGTGTAAGTGACACCTCACATGAGAGAGTAGAGCAGGGAAATAAAACCCACCCAACCCAACACAACACAACACACCCGGGTACAACACTACGCCTAGTTTGGTCTTGGGTGGGACAACAAAGCGCAAAGAAAAACGCGGTTTTTGTTCCTCCTGCTCTCTCTGACTCTGTCTCGGTGCAGCAAAAACCTTCCTTCTTCATCAATTCCACGAACTCAAACAACAAATAATTCATTCTTTCAAATTTCAATTCTAACATAGAAATAAGAATAAAAATGGGTTGTTTCGCCAGCAAAAACGCTGACACCAAGGCCAGTAGGGCTGCGCGTTGGCGATCCACGGGCATTGTTGCTTTGCGCGATTCCAAATTAAAGGCAATTTTTTTATTATTTCTCTCTCTCTCTCTCTCTCTCTCTCATGTTCTTCTTCGATTTTATTTATTTAAAATATAACCGATTGTATTATCGTTAAATTTTTCTTCTTCTTCTTCTTCTTCTTTTCCTTTTCTTCGTCTGTGTTACACTCTTGAGTCTTGGCCTTTGTTTTGCAGTATTTACTAAATTGCAATGGTTTTTCTTTTTCTTTTGTTTTAATAGTTTTTTCGTTGGTTGAGATGATTGATGCATGTGGCATGATGGGGTGTTAACCGTGTCACGTGTTAAACCTTGAAAGTGTGTTGATATTATTCTGGTGGCAGAAAAGATAAAAGCTTATGCTCTTGTCGTCTAAAGTTAATGACACCTAGGTCACTGCTTATAGTATTTTCTTCCTCTTTATGTGTGTAGTTTAAGCTTGGTATGTGTTTATAGCATTGGAACCTTAATTAATGTTTAATTTTCTGTAAGCTATTATGTGTACTAGTTCGGTAGTGTTAGATAGAAGACTTTAATAGGATAATCTGTTTTTCTTGTTTGAATTATGTTATTTACATATTGAAACTATTTTAGGGTGATTTCTGGGTCTGATTCGATTTTTCTGAAAAGTTGTTTATACTGTTATGTGATACTTACAAGACCTATGTTCAAAACATTTGATGAAGTCTGTG
Organism: Glycine soja; assembly: GCF_004193775.1. Lineage (NCBI taxonomy): Eukaryota > Viridiplantae > Streptophyta > Magnoliopsida > Fabales > Fabaceae > Glycine > Glycine soja. The sequence continues at coordinate 40,115,226 of NC_041005.1, forward strand.
GCTTTTATTGAAAATTTGAAATTTTTGTTGTTATGCAGATAGACACAATTTGCTTTATTTCTTTCTTTTTTTGTGTATTTGTATTTGTGTTGCTTGCCCGTGTGTGCTTTTGTGAAACACACTTACATACCTTGGAGTCCCTTTTGCTAACAGACGTTTCCGGATGAAATTCTTGAGTTAGACACATCTGTTCGCACTCTTGACTTGACGCATAATCGGATAGGTAAGTGGTTTTTGCATTCTTTCTTTTTCTTTTTCTTACATTTTGGTTAAGATGTCATTGCTCTGAAGTGGATATACTAATGGTGACCAGGAACAGAAGTGCCTTTCCTCTAAAGGATTATTATTTTATTGCTAACAATTCATTTTCTCGACTTCAGTTGACATTCCGGTGGAAATCAGCAAATTAATTAATGTACAGCGCCTGGTAAGGACCAACTATTACTCTGCCTTTGGGACGGTATCTTCTATTGAGCATTTACTGTCAACTTTTTTGGACTGAGACATTGATTATGGATTTTATCTGATGCTGTTGCATTGTGAAGGGTCGGTAAATTAAATTAGCTGCAATAGATTTTGGCATGAAATTAGTGGCCCTCTTTTGTTAATATCAGTATTCCAGCTAATAATTGTTGCCTTGAGTACGTTTCGTTGAATTTGTGCAGTTCAATAATATAATTATTCTTGGTCAGTTTCTTTTAAAGGCTTTAGCTAAGTACCTACAAATGACATGTTTAAATTTTAAAGGGTAGTTATACTCCATGCTTCATTTTCAGATATATGTACTATTTCTTGTTAGCTTGAGTTTCAGTGAAACTACCATCTTATATTCCTATAATCTACAAGCTGGTGATAGAAGGCTTTCAATCCTCTCAAAATAATTGCCACAAAAGTAAAAGAATGGAACAGTCTAGTGCTTGCTAGTAACAAAACCTACAAGCAATTAAACACTATAGTTGTCTCCTTACTTGGTATTGGTATTTGGTACACTTTTATCCAAGTTGCCATACATGTCTGTTTTACACCATTCATTGAACTTATATACTAAAGGAACAAATAGAAGTTATGAAGCCCAGGCCTGACTGAAGTTTGGTTGTATTCCCTCCTTGAACCCTGTCATATTGTTGTTTTTCCTTTACAGTTACTCATTGATTCTTGTAGAATCATTAGATTGAGTTTATATATTCATTTTGAAACTCATGCTTTTTGGAACAATAAGACTGTGCTACCTTTAATTTATTTATTTTTGCCATGGTAGTGTTTTGGTAGTGGTTGCTTTGAAGTTCTTCAAAGAGCTATAATTATGTAACATCAAAGATTGATTATGACTGCTATTTAATATGGAAGTTGTATTGATGTTACAGATATTAGCGGAGAACCTCATTGAGAGACTGCCAGTGAATTTGGGGAAACTCCAATCTCTGAAACTGATGAACCTGGATGGAAATCGAATTACTTCCTTGCCTGATGAATGTAATTTTCTTCTTTAATCCTATAGGTCACTATTTAAAAGAAATATTATTATCTTATTTGCTTACGTGATATGTATCTAGTGGAATTTTTTCTGTTTTTTGTAATAGCTGACAGTGTATTATTTCTCTAGTGGGCCAGTTAGTAAGGCTGGAACGCATATCCATCTCAGGGAATTTGTTAACATCCTTGCCAGCAACCATTGGAAGTTTGAGAAATGTAAGTAATTAAATTATCCTTTGACTTCTCTATGGCTTCTATGATTTGGAATTTCATGCTTAATGCATTATATTAGATATAACTATGAGTATCATTGCTTCATGATCATGGAATTTTGAAAACCATGCGATTATCCTTTTATGTTCCAACATTTCAAAAAGGTAGCTGTCTCCATGTCATATATGTGTAAGACATGATGTAACATTACTTGTTATAATGAGACACTTTATATTTTATTATACTGTCTGTTGTGGCCCATTTATGTCTAACTGTTCCTGCTTTTAGAAAATTACAGTTTTGCTGTTGACATTACTTAACTTCTAAACCATAAAGAATCTTAATAAATGAACAGAAAGTTCCCTTATATTGTTTTTTAGTATGAAATGCTTACCGTTTTCTTATAACTTTAGAGTCTAATACATTGTTTGATGATGCAGCTGGTGCTTTTAAATGTGTCAAATAACAAGTTACAGTCTCTTCCAGAATCTGTTGGGAGTTGCTTCTCTTTGGAAGAATTACAAGCTAATGGTATGTTTTTTATTAACATAAAAAGTTCATGTATGCATTGCATGAGCATGGTAATGCATGTTTTTTCATATTTGTGTGTACGTGTATGTTTTCCTTGCGTCCGAATTCATATTCACGTGTGTGTGTTTGCTAAACTGGATTTTGTTGATTGTTAGCCTGATGAGGAGGATCCGCCTTCATGCTATCTTTCTTTCTCTTCAACAGAAGTTTTTGTTTTAGGGTTTAGGGTTCTCAATACTAGATTGCTTCTTGAAGTTTGAGATCACTTTTCTTATCTTACATCTTATCTTTAAGTTGAAGCTTAAGTGTTTGGATTGCCTTGTGCTTTGTAGTCTGTGCATGTTTTTTTAGGTATTTTTGAGGAATGGATGCTTTTGTTAAAAGCTCTCTCTCAGGAAGCTGACAAAAAAAGCTCCCCCTCTCCCCTCCAAAAACAGTTAATCCAAACATGCCTTGGTCTGGTTTAATTTAATCAAAAGTCACTATTTGGTTATATGTGGTTATTATTTGAGGATATGCCAATATTTCAGTTTGAAGACTGACTGTGGTGATATACACATCATAAGATCTTTGGAACAATTTGCACCATCTTTCTTTCTATTTGTCTTTATGTTGTATTTGACTGAAGCTAATTCCAACCATTTTGTGAACATTGCAGATAATCTTATTGAAGATCTTCCCTCTTTGGTGTGCAATCTTTCTCACTTGAAGTCACTTTGCTTGGATAACAATAATGTGAAGCAGGTAGTATTTTGTGATTTTTAAACCTAGTTTATGAAGTGCCGGATTTTAGTTTTTTCTCGTACCCCATTGCCAAGAGGCTCTTCGCTATGCGAAGGTATGGGGGAGGGATGTTGTACGCAGCCTTACCCTTGCATATGCAAAGAGGCTGTTTCCAGATTCGAAAGTGAATGCACTTTATTATTTTCCTATTCTCTTATGTTAATTTATTTATTTTGTGAATGTGTTAAATTTTTCCATTATGTTCTAAAATTTAGTTATGGACATCTTCTAACTTCTAAGGACTATCCAACTGTGGTGTAAAACCACAGAATGGCCGAATGTTGATTGCTTATGTGTTTCTTCACTAGAAATTTGATGCTACCCATCCTAATTCTATATGAATTAGGAAGCAGTACTTCAGTCCTTGAAAATTTTTTGAAGCATTAGCAAAACAGGCGAGAAATTTGGCCTGATTATATCAGGTTACTAAGTTCAGCTACCTGAATTCATCTGATGCAACTTGTAACATCTCTACCTTTAAATTAACAAAATGATTTTAACGAATATATCCAAAGAGACAAATTAAAAAAATGACAAGAGAAAATAAAATTTATGGGGAGCTGTATAGGATTAGGCTTCATATGTATAGGAGAACTCTGAAAAGTTCAATTTAATGAAAGCGGCCATTTTATTCACAGATCTCTCTCATTAAATTGAACTCTTCACAAAGTTTTCAGATTGTATAAATATATGACAACTCTGAAGTGTTCAATTTAATGAAAGCAATCATTTTATTCACAGATCTCTCTCTTTCTTTAACTTCAATTCCTCAATTTTTCTTGAGTTTCTACTTGGTATCATGAGATTGCTGTTTGATCAATGGCCTTGCATGCAAATCCATTCCATAATTTGACCAATCCTTACACCTCTTCATCTCCAGTGAGCACTCCAATAAACTTCTCACAGTTAACTTCTTAAAATTGGACGAGAAAAAAATTCCTGTTATGGAAGCAAGTGCAGCAGCTTGAAGCAGCGATTTAAGGACATTGAGTCCATTGCTATGTTGTTAATCCAGATATTCCAGATTGACATCACTCCTAAGAAGGCCATGATTGTAGTACTGTCAATGAAGATTATATATACTGAGAGCAGCAAGATCATTTGCTGTTTTCATGGTTCCTCTCATCATTGTCAGCAGCTCTTGTTTCTTGTGTAGGTTGCATTCATTCTTGGCAGCTGTGGGATGAAATTCATGATGCCAAGTGGTATATTAAAGCCCTAATTGATTCCTTGCTGTCTATTGGTATTAGACCTCCAGTGTTGCAACAAGAAACTAGGATATACTAGGCTAAATTTTTTATGTTTGTGTTGATATACGAGCAAACTGATCTTTATCTGGAAGGATTGAAAAAAAGGGAGCCTAGAGGGGCTATGTGTGCAAATTTAACATGGTGGATATTTTAGGACCTTCATCTGTGTTGCAAATATGTTGGACTCAAGAAATAAACAGAGTTCTGAATAAATTATATAAATAATCTAGTTTCTAGGCCACATTTGAATACAATCATCAACAAACACCGGGTTTCTTATAATGTGGGTTTGGGCCTAACTCAACCCCCCCAAAAACTAGCTCATAGGGTGTGAGGGTTGCCCCCACTTATATACTCTATCTTGGGACTATCTCTAGCCAATGTGGGACTTGGATTTTTTCCAATATAGCCCCTCATGCCTAGTACTTTTGGGCTTGGTGCGCGGATAATATGGTGGGTGACCCTTTTAATGGATCTAGGATAGATTCTGATATCATCTTAGAATGTGGGTTTAGGCCTAACTCAACCCCAAAAGCTAGCTTATGGGGTGAGAGTTGTCCCCCACTTATATATTCTATCTTTACCTTGTCTCTAGCCAATGTGGGACTTGGGGGTTTTACTCCAATAGGGTTTCCCCTATCATGGAGTTTCCTCCTTCAAAACACCAGAAATAGCAACCTGACACATTAATTGTCTTCTACAAGTCTGTCACACAATCTATATATATAACCATCTAATCCTAAACTATTATTGAAATAACTGCCTAATAAACTTCCTAATAACAATTTTAACCACCTGATTCAGAGCTTGGCCTATCAAAATACATGAAATTTGAACCTCTTAATTGTAATTGCTTCCTGTTCTGGATATGGAGTACTTTTGACGAATGATTGAGAGGATAAGTGAAACTTCAGAACTCAGGTTGTAATATTTAAAATGTACTTGATAAGTGTTAAATTTTATTCTTCTAGACAAAACCAATTGATTGGTCAGTGTAGTTTCCTATTGTGTGGGAACTGCTGAGTAGCTAAACAGGAGTGTTACAAAACTGATCAACACTGACATATAAGAGAAATATTAGTTTTGTTTCATCTGTTGAAGTTGATTGTTACTACTTACTATAGTATGGGAGTTTGCATTGTCAAGTCTTTAGCATTTCATAAAATTTACAGACTTGAATAATTGGTTGCATATTGTTTGATTATTATTTTTGCTTGTGAAGAATCTGAGTCCAGGATTTCTTATGGGAAGCATAAGCTTACAAGTTACTTGAATGAGTGGTTTACTTAATGCTTGGAGTTATTTCTATCCACCAAGTTAACTACCATCACTGAGATATACATGTTGTACAGTAATGGTTTGACTTAGCTGTAAGGATGTATAAAATCAATGACAAATTTGCTTTGCCATTATAATAAGCTATACCTGTTTCTCTTTGCATTGGTTTGGTCTGAGGGAAATGCATATAGTTTGCCAGAAAAATTTGTTGCTTGAATATCAGGAATATCCAGTTGCATTTCCACTCATACGCATGGGCACTTGGGCAGTTACTCATTACAAGCATTTGTAAGAGGTGATCAAGTGGTGCAGCATTACTGAGTTGATATTTAGAATTGTAATATTTTTAAACCATACATGTTAAATTGTAGCATTGACATTGAAATACATATTTCATACGGACTAGAATTCCTGTTGATGGGTTTGGACTCTGGCGTCATAGGTGTCCATCTTTTATGCAATAAGCCTCATCGATAAACTATTTTTAGATGATGATGCCTTTTCCCCTTTTTTTTGTCTTCATAAATCCATCGCATCTGAGTTTTGTCATTTGCCTCTAGCTTCCAAATAGGGATGGGAATAGGTCAGGTCAGGCTTTGAAAGGCCTGAGCCTAGCCTACGATGAATTTTTTAGGCCTGAGCCTGACCTATAGCCTATCAAAGGCTTTTATTTTGGTTCGGCTTAACCTTTTTAAAAGCCTAGTCTGGCCTGATAGTCTTTTTAAAAGTCTTCTTCACATTAAATCTTTTTTAATATTCCTTTGCTATGGAGTAAGTAGGAACGTAATAGAAAAATTAAAGGAAAAAGAAACGTTAACAGGAAGCCAATAAAAATAATGAGGAATATAAAGGGGCACATGACTCACACCTAAATTGTAATTAAAGTCTTACTTGATTATAGGAATAGAAGTTATGAAGCAGTAATGTGTAATCAAAGTTTGATAGTTCCAAAAAAAAATTAATTGTACCCAAAAAATAATATAAGTATATATTGATACCCAAAAAATAATATAAGTATATATACATATATATAGGCAGGCCTATCAGGCTTGTAAGGCTTTTTAATAAGTCTAAGCCTGGTTTATTTAATATAATAGGCTTTTAAAAAAGCATGAGCCTAATCTTTTAATTAAATAGGTCAGTTCAGGTCAGGCTTTATGTAGGCCAGGTCGTAGGTCCCTGTAGGCCGGCCTGGCCTATTCTCACCCCTACTTCCAAACTTGACGGTTTATATTCCAACCAATTTCCTTAGATTTCAATTGTCTTGATGACACTTTGGTTTCCTTTTGGACAGATACCTCTGAATTTATTGAAAGACTGCATTGCTCTTCAGAACATATCACTGCATGGTAATCCTATATCAATGGATCAATTTCAGCAGGTACGATCTTGTTTTGTATTTTTTTTTTCCTTCTCTATTTTTCTGCTAAATCTTTAGAAATATTCAATTCTCAATACAAATGAACTATTGATGAATGCTCTAGATGGAGGGGTTTCAAGAGTTTGAAGCAAGGAGGAAAAAGAAGTTTGACAAACAAATTGATTCAAATGTGATGATCGGTTCCAAAGGTCTTGATGAGGGTGTTGATCTATGAAGTGATCTTAGGCTTGTTGATGGGGTCTTTCAGTTGTACATTTGGATGAGCTTTTGGATGTAGCGTGGAATACAAATCCATGCCTTTTATTTCACAGATGAAATAAGTTTGTGGGGATCCTTGTGTCACGTTGTATATTATTGTTTTTTTTTTGTTACCCTATCCAAGTTTGCCTACAAATGTGCTGGATTGTAGATGCAGGCATTATACAGCACTAGACTAAATTTCCCTATATGGTATTTGAAGTCATTTTGTTGATAATGATATATGTATCTCAGCAGCTGTAAATTAAAAAGGCATTGCATTCTTTGCCCCATTAATTGTTAGGAATAATTCAAAGTTTTAAAAAGCTGTAAACTGGTAGTTATAAGGTTGGTTAAGTTTGTTTTCTTATAACCAACAAGTAGTTACTATTAACCTGCTATATAAGCAAGGTTCCTACTGTAATCAATTGAGAAGTGAATAAGCAATTCAATTCATTTTTTCTGTAAAAGTGTAATAGTTAACATGGTATCTAGAGCTTATACGAACCTGACCTGTGAAGATTAGAAAGAGGGAGAGCAAACTTATGTTGACACCAAAAAAACTGAGGGAAACCCTTCTTCTTGAGATTTTTTTTTTGAGAACTGTGATTTGTGAGTGATTCTTCATTGTTTTCACCATCATATTTGTGATTGTGGTGGCTGAGTGGGGTTCTTGGTAGTCAAGAACGCGTGTAGAGGAACCTCTGAGATAGCAGTTGTGTATAGGAAAGTGAAGGAGGATCAAGGTGCAACATGGCTGGCTCAAACAGTATCATTCAAGGATCTTTACCGGTTTTCGATGGAAAATTGTTTGATGATTGGAAGGTCAATATGTTGGCAATCTTTAGCTTCCAAGATGTATTTGAAGTGGTGACATTTGGGTTTGAAGATCCCGGAAGGAAAGCCACTGAAGAACAGCAATTGGATTTCAAACAGAAGCAAAAACTTGACTGCAAAGCTCGATTTCTCATTTACCAATGTGTGAACTCAAAGATTTTCAACAAGATCTCGAAGGCCTCTACCTCTAAGGAAGCATGGGAGATTCTGATGAAAACATATGGTGATGGAGAAAAGAACAAGAAAGTGAAGCTACAGACTTTGAGAAGGCAATATGAATTACTATGCATGGAAGAGAAAGAATCAATTTCAGATTACTTTGATAGGATTCAAGAACTGGTTAATGCCATGAGGTCGTGTAACGACAAGATCCCTGATGAACTAGTGGTAGACAAAATCTTGAGAACATTGCCACCACGATTTGATCATGTGACTGTTGCAATTGAAGAGTCAAGGAACTTAGATGACATGGAGATTGAAGAGTTGCAACACTCCCTAGAGGCACATGAAATGAGGATCAATGAGAGAAGATCCAATCAAGAACAGGCACTTCAAGCAAGATCCAACTACAAAGGAAAAGGGAAAGAACCATGGAAGGGAAATAAGCCATGCAGTAATCAGAAACACCAAGATCAAGGATATAATGCAGGCAGTGAATTCTTTAAAGGAAAGAAAAGTGATCAATCACAGAAGAAAAATGATAGCTCCAATGGCAGCAAGGAATGGAAGTTTGATAAGAGGAAAGTGAGATGCCACAACTGTCAAAAACTTGGTCACTATGCACGAGACTGTTGGCAAGGAGAAGGTGCTAAAAATAAGCCAAAGAATCAGGCAAATCTGGCACAGGATGAAGGATCGGATTCTGAAGCTGTAATGCTCATGGCAACCACAAGTAAGGAATCCTCCATTGACACCTCTTGGTACTTGGATTCTGGATGTTCCACTCACATGACAGGGAAGAGGGAATGGTTCATCAGTTTGGATGACTCATCAAAGAGCAAAGTCCGGTTTGCAGATGATAGTAGTCTCACTGTAGAAGGCATTGGCAGAGTGGCTTTCAGAGACACAAATGGAAAAGAAACAGTCATTGAGGAGGTTCTATATGTGTCTGGCCTAAAAACAAATCTGTTGAGTCTTGGGCAACTACTGCAAAAGGGATTTGTTATGACAATGGAAGACAATTGCCTCAAGGTATTTGATAGAAATCAAAAGCTGGTTATCCAAGCAAATATGTCCCAGAACAGGACATTTAGGATTGGGATGAATATTCTGAAGCATCAGTGCTTTGCAACCTCTGAAAATAAGGAGGAATGGTTGTGGCACCTTAGGTTTGGTCATCTCAACTTCAAGGATCTGCACCTACTCACTAGCCACAAGATGGTTGAAGGATTACCCCATATTGTAGTCCCTAATGAGGTGTGCAGAGAGTGCAGTGAATGCAAGCAAACCAGAGGAAACTTCCGCAAGTTTGTTCCTACCAAAGCAACTGAGAAGCTAGGGGTCATCCATTCTGATGTGTGTGGTCCTATACAAACAGAAACTCCTGGAGGCAGCAGGTATTTCATCTTTTTCATTGATGACTTAACTAGGAAAGTTTGGATTTATCTGATTAAAAGGAAGCATGAAGTCCTAGATGTCTTTAAGAAATTCAAATGCTTAGTTGAAAAGCAAAGTGGAAAAATGATTAAGGTACTAAGAACTGATGGTGGGGGTGAGTATGTGTCAAAAGAGTTCAAGGAATTTTGTGAAAGTGAGGGGTTAATTCATGAGGTTACACCACCTTACACACCTCAACACAATGGCACAGCTGAGAGAAGGAACAAAACACTACTAAACATGGTGAGATGCATGCTTAAGAGCAAAAACCTACCATGTTTCTTGTGGGGAGAAGCTATATAAACTGTTGCATACATATTAAATAGATCTCCCACTAAGAGATTGATAGATACTTCACCAGAGGAAGCATGGACTGGAGCCAAACCGAGTGTTACACACCTGAGGATCTTTGGGTCAATATGCTACAAGCATGTTCCTGATCAACTTAGAAGAAAGCTTGATGATAAGGGCATGCCACATATCCTAATTGGTTATCACTCAACTGGAGGCTACAAGCTGTATAATCCAGAAAGTGGTCAAGTATCCATCAGTAGGGATGTTATTTGTGATGAAACTAGAAGCTGGAATTGGAATTCAATTTCTAGTGAAAGTCAGTCTAGGATATTGTTAGAAGAAGAAACACCTCCAGCTGCACCAACTACTAACCAAGTTCCTAGTGTAAGGAAATCATCAAGGACAAGTCAGCTACCAATAACTTTGAGGGACTATGAGCTGTTTCAGGATTCATAAGTCAACTTAGAAGGAGAATTGGTCCATTTTGCACTCATAGCAGAAGCTGAACCTATCGAATTTGACAAAGCAGTGACTAATAAAATATGGGTGAGGGCTATGAAGGAGGAGATTGACTCTATAGAAAAAAAATCAGACCTGGGAATTGGTGGATCCTCCTTCAAACAAGAAGCCTATAGCACTAAAATGGGTTTATAAAGTGAAGGTTAACCCAAAGGGGGAAGTGGTGAAACACAAGGCCAGACTTGTAGCAAAAGGTTTTCTACAAAAGGCTGGAATTGATTATGGTGAAGTCTATGCACCAGTGGCTAGGATTGAAACTGTCAGATTTGTTGTAGCCATTGCAACTAATGCTAACTGGTCCCTGCACCAACTAGATGTTAAATCTGCTTTCCTAAATGGTCCATTAGATGAAGAAGTTTATGTGCTTCAGCCACAAGGGTTTGTAGTGAAGGGTTCAGAAAATAAAGTGTACAAGTTGAAGAAAGCATTGTATGGCCTCAAACAGGCTCCAAGAGCTTGGAACAGGAGAATCAATAGCTTCCTGTCACAGATTGGCTTCAAGAAATGCACCTCAGAACATGGATTGTATGTGAGATGTCTGCAGGACAGCAAATCAGAGACATTGATTGTATGTCTATATGTTGATCACCTCAAGATTACTGGAAGCAGTGAGGAAGAGATTACTGCATTCAAAAATCAAATGATGAATGAATTTGAGATGAGTGATCTTGGACTTCTCTCATATTTCCTTGGAATGGAGTTTAGAATGACTCAATATGGTACAGTGGTGCATCAGTCCAAATATGCACAAGACCTACTGAAGAAATTTAATATGCAGCAGAGCAATCCACAGGAACACCAGCAGGAACACCAGCAGAGGTTGGCCTTGTGTTAGAGAAGGAAACTAATGAAGAACCAGTTGACCCCACTTACTACAGGAAAATAGTTGGGTGCTTGAGGTACCTATGCAATACAAGGCCTGATTTAAACTTCAGTGTTGGGCTAATCAGCAAATTTATGCAAGAACCAAGGCAATCTCACTTGCTAGCTGCTAAGAGGATTATGAGGTATGTTCAAGGGACAACCAATTTTGGAATTCTATTTCCTAAAGGTGGAGCTGACATAAGACCAGAATTGATTGGATACTCTGATTCTGATTGGTGTGGGGATAAAAATGATAGGAAAAGCACTGCAGGATACATTTTCTTTTATGGAGGAGCACCAATCTCTTGGTCCTCCACCAAGGAACCAGTGGTAGCACTGTCATCCTGTGAAGCAGAGTATATTGCAGCCTCAGAAGCTGCATGCCAAGCTGTGTGGTTGGATGCCCTGATTAAGGAGTTGCAGCTGGAAAAATCAGGAAAGGTGAAGCTGTTGGTAGACAATAAATCTGCCATTGATTTAGCAAAGCATCCAGCTTCCCATGGAAGAAGTAAACACATAGAAACAAAGTTTCACTTCCTAAGAGAGCAAGTCAATAATGAAAAGCTGAAGATTGAGCACTGCAGAACTGAAGTTCAGCTTGCAGACATACTCACTAAGGCTTTGAAGCTAGAAAGATTTAGATGTTTAAGAGATTCCATTGGAGTTGTTTGTGTAAATGCAACTTTGAATTAAGGAGGAATGTTAGGAATAATTCAAAGTTTTAAAAAGCTGTAAATTGGTAGTTATAAGGTTGGTTAAGTTTGTTTTCTTATAACCAACAAGTAGTTACTATTAACCTGCTATATAAGCAAGGTTCCTACTGTAATCAATTGAGAAGTGAATAAGCAATTCAATTCATTTTTTCTGTAAAAGTGTAATAGTTAACATTAATTATGTCAAGTAAAAGTGTGTGTAGAATGGAAAAAATATTTTGTATTGCTTTGTGTCGTTCTCCTACTCTGAACCCTTGGTTGCCTGAAAATTATGCTGGCTTCAACAACAAAAATTGTCACTCCTTTGAAGATATATTGTTCAAGATAATGACTGTACTTGTTTTATTTTTTTCAAGAATACAAATTGTCATATCTAAGAATGCTTTTGAATGACTAGGGCATATTGCATATGATTTATGGAAAATATTTGCAAGTGCACCTTAGATTCTTCTTTTAGGGCTCTGACCACACATTTTGTTGGGTTCACAAATGCTGCAATTCTGCATTATGTGAAGACTTTTTTGTTGCAGATGCATCCATTCCTTTGGGTATATATGGTTTTGAAAAGAACGGGAAAGGAAAGTAAAGGGAGAAAGTGAGATGATTTTTTAGTGTTTGGTAGCTGAGAAAATACTAAAAGAATCTTTCTTCTTGTTTAGCTGTGTAAAAATGAAATGAATTAAAAAAAATGGATATAAAATGATATAAATATTCTTAACAAAAAAAGTATGAAGAGGTAAGGACAATTTGGTCTACATGTATCTAAAATAATATCCCCCTTACCTTTTTTGTTCAAATACGAGAAGAATGTTTTTTTGGCATGGATCCCATACATGATGTTTCCCCTGACTTTTTGAGCAAAACCAAATAGAGAAGAAAAACTACAAGATGTGTTCCTTTTCTATCGTAACAAACATACACTATATTAGAGTTTGATGCTTCATCAACACTTACGATGTTGAGTCCTTCCAATGTGAAATTAGGTTGGTACTGGGCAACCAAAATTAGGTTCAAAATTTGCTTCACTCTCATCTTTGATTCTTGAATAACAAATGTGAAATTGCCTATCAATTCTCCATATTTATGCTATATTTAGTTTGACAATCACAAACCCTAGGTTCTAAATAATACATGAATTTTGTCACAATTATACTCTGTTAATAATGAGTTTGAACTTTTGGCAAAATCAGTTAGAAGTTCAATTTAATTTATTATTATCAAAATCAAACCATTCATTTGTCTTGATCAAGGTAAGTCAATGGATCACTAAGTAGAATCAATGAGTTAATTGTTGAATCATATGGTATAATATTTAATATTATATGTAATACATAGTAGATGAGGTAGCTGGATCTTACCACTGAATGAAGTAGTAAAAGAGAGACAAAGACATTCTTAATATTTAATTTAATAAATTATACCTTTATTCACCTTTTGTAACACAAAAAGACAAAGCTCAATACAAAATTTACTTCTTATAGTAGTAAGAAAAGAACGATTTCAGTCTTTCACAATATTGAGGTAGTTATTTGGGGCAAATTTTCCAACATGGGGTCCATTTTGAAACATATTCCCGAAATGGGTCTCTTTTAGAAGTATTTCCTGCATGGTGCTGTTTTTGACGTAAAAAACATGTAAATCGCAGAAGCCATTGGCGACTTCGGGCTGGCTGTGACACGTGGCATTGGTCTCGCCAATGCCACTGTCGATTTCAGGATGCATGGGACTCGCCAGTTTGATTGGCGAGTTGCCCTAGGGGAGCCAGGCTAGGTTGCAGCGTTGCAGAAGAAGAACTGCAGCTTGCAGGTACCCGCCAGTTTGATTGGCGATTTTGGTTCAGGGGAAATCGCCAAGTCCAGCAGCGATTTGAGCTGCATAAATCCCCCTCTCCCGTAAACGAAAACCCACCTAAAAACGCAAGAAAGAAAGAGTTTTGGTGTTGGACGCAAGAAAGAAAAAGTTGTTGGTGCTGGAGTGAAGCTTTGCAATAAGGAGAATGTGTTCTTTCATTTTTAGTTTTCAAAGTTGATAAGTTTGTTTCATTTTTTTAATTTTATTTGTTTAATTGTTTGTATTCTGATAATTAAATTAGTTATTTTAGATATTATAAAATTTGTACAAAGTTTTAGGTATAGTAAATTAGTAGTGTATTAATTTTCTATCTTACCTTAGTTTTAGTTTTAAATGGTAAATTAGATTTACTTTGATGATTTAAGTTTTGTACGGTAGGTTCATGTTTAGTTATAGTTTTAAATGATATTAGTTTTAGTTTTAGTTTGAAATAATATTAGTTTTAGTTTTAATTTTAAATGATATTAGTTTTGTACGTTAGGTTTAGTTTTAGTTAAATATATTTAAATTTTTTATGGTAGGTTAATTATATGATACATTGTATTAATTTTGTGTATATATTGTATTAATTTTTGTCTATAAATATATATATATATATATATATATATATATATATATTATGTTATTTATTTAAATTTGTGTTTACTTAGTTGTAGTTTTAAATAGTAAATTAGGTTTAGTTTGATAATTTAAGTTATTTACGGTAGGTTTAGGTTTAGTTTTAGTTATAATTTTAAATGATATTAGTTTTAGTTATAGTTTTAAATGATATTAGTTTTGTATGTTAGGTTTAGTTTTAGTTAAAATATTTGAATTTTCTATGCTAGTTTAGTTATATGATAACTTGTATTAATTTTGTATATATATGTTATTAATTATTTGTGGCAAATATATATATTATGTTATTGTTTAAATTTGTATTTTCATGTAATTGAATTTATTTATGGAATATATTTAAATAATGTTTTATATATTTAAATTATTTTTTATATTTAAATTATGTTATATATTTAAATTTTGTGATTGGTGGATATCTAAAATAGTTTTAGTTTATAGGTAATGTAAGTTATTATTTAAAAATATTTAAATAATAATTGTGGTATTTAAATTTTATATAATGTTATGGGTATCTAAAATATTTTGTGAGAAATATATATATTATGTTATTTAATTAAATTTATGTTTGCGTGTAATTTAATTTATTTATAAAATATATTTAAATTTTGTTATTTGTGTAATATATTTTATTATTTAAATATATATATTTTGTTATTTACTCAAATTTTAATTATGTGGTATATATATTTAATTATTTTTTTGTAAAATGTAGTTAATTTTTTTCTTTAGAAGTAATGTGTAAATTATTTCGTGAATTTATTTTATTATATTTTATTTTGCAATATCAATGGCATCTTCATCGTCATGTTCATCAAATGTTAAGATTAAGTCTTGTATCCACGTATCAAGGGGAAGAAGAAATACCAGAGGAAATTATTCCTCTACTTCGACAATGTGGTTTTTATTGGATAATGAAGATGGACTACCTAAAAATTAATGCATCATTAATTACTGTCTTGATTGAAAGATGGAAGCCCGAAACACATACGTTTCCACATGAGATGCAGGGAGTGTACAATTACTCTTCAAGATGTCTTTGTATTATTAGGTCTCCGTGTTGATGAGACACCATTAATTGGTCAAACTAATCTTGATTGGGCTGAATTATGTGAAGAATTGTTGGGAGTACCACATGAAGGTGAACTTCAAGGCAGTGTGGTTAAATTAAGTTGGCTGACTCACCATTTTTCACAAATAAATAACCATGACGGTAACGTAGAACAACTATAAAGGTTTACCCGCGCATGGATTCTTAGATTCATAGGAGGAGTCATATTTGTTGACAAAAGCAGCAGCAAAGTAAAGTTTCCCTAAGGTACATGTAATTTTTACGTGACTTTGAACAGTGCAGCACGTATACATGGGGACCTGCCGTGCTTGCTTTTTTATACAGAGAGATGTGTAGCGCCACCGATTACAAAATTAAATCAATCGGAGGTATGTGCATCTTAATCTAAATGTGGGCATGGGAACGATGCACGACTTTGACACCAAAGAGGACTCCTCCCGTAATGGAAAATAAACCACTCGGACACAGGTTAGTTGTTTAAAAAATAACATTTCATTTGAAAATAATTAATAATGTAACGCGTCGCCACTGATGATTTCATATTTTTTTGTAGGTGGCTGCGACGTGGAAATCAGCATATTGACAATGATGATCTGATAGTTTTTCGTCGCAAATTGGATATCATGAAATGACATGAGGTAAGAAGATAGTAATGTATTCGTTAAATAATAAAGAAAATGTCATGTTTAAGTGAAAATTAACAATTTTGTTATTGTATGCAGTTTCTATGGGAGCCTTACACAACAACTGTTATGTCAGTGTTGCCCCCAATTTGTTTGGTTGGTAGTGTAGCGTGGTGCGCGGTGGTGCCACTCATTTGTTTCCATGTTGTTGAGTGACACCAACCCGATAAAGTGTTGCGACAATTTGGAATGCAACAACCTATTTCCGAGTGTCCTTCGCAACCACTAAATATCCATGGCCTAACGCTGGAAGGCAAACAAGCTGAAAATTGGTTCCAGTTGTTGGCTCCAATGATCAGTCAATGGAACAATCAAGCTGAGTTTAGGATCGACGTTTATCCTCAACAGGAGGGCCTATTGAGTTTTAACTCCAACTACATGGTCTGGTATAGGCGAAAAACGAAGATGTTTGTCGACCCAAAGAATGCAAACACAGCTACATTGGTATTTATTTCTTTTTGAATATTTAACTTCAATTTATTTTTTAAAGCATGGACATTAATTTCCTGACCCTAATAATTGTAGGCTGAAGTTGCGGAGACATTACAGTATATGATGTCACCACAAGGGAGGAACACATGGACAGTTGATGATCTCGTGCCTTATGTGGAGAAGATAACGATTTTATCCGAAGAGCAAGAGAGAATCACTGAGATTGTGACACATGGTCCAGCATCAGAGCGTCGATTTCCACCACAAGAGTTTCACATGCTTCAGTCAAGTGTTGAAACTCGAGGTTTTGACAGAAGAAGGGAGGCTGTTGAAGCGCAAGAATTTTCCCAACAAATTGAGGAGCGTGACCATGGAATGTATTACTCGCCACCAACATTTTCTCAGTATCCTTCACAGATGTATCAGTATCCATTCGAAGGTCATCACACTGATATGTCTGCAAGCGAACATTCGTTTGGTGGTGTTGCAGAAACACATCCTCATTTTTCATGGCCAACTATGACCCCTTCACAGCAACATGATGCCCCAATGGCAACACCTAACGCCCCATTAGCTCTGCAATGGAATGCACCCGGAGCAATACCTGATATGGGTGACTTATTAGGTATTGATTTGCGTCAAGAGTTTTCTGCTGAGGCTGAGGAAGTAGAAGCGGGGAGGCATCGCGGCAGAAGAAATCCTGATCATCAAGCGCGAAGATGGGATCGACCATGTGGCACATCCTCACGTCACCACGGACATCATAATGAATGATTTTCATGTCTCTGTTTAAATTTGTTGTTGTATGTTTGTGATTTGAATTTGACACTTAATCTATCGTATGTTATTTATTAAGGCTTACTAATGTTGAATTTATTGACACTTACTATCGTATGAATTGAATTTGTTGTTGTTGTATGATTTTCATGTCACAGTTTATGTCGCGCATCTAACTATAATAATAAATAAAGTTTTAAAAAAAATATAATAACGTAAATAACTATTGGTACTAACTAACGATGAAGGGTATTAAGGGTTAGGATTTGGGGTTTAGGGTTTAAGGTTTGGGGTTTATGGTTTAAGATTTGGGGTTTAGGGTTTAGTGTTTAGGGTCTAGGGTTTAGGGTTTGTAGAAGTAAAGCTTCATGATGAATCAAGATTGATTCAAAGATGTTTTGATGATAACAAAGGTGATGACAAAAAGCTCAAAGGTCAATCAAAGAATGAGTTCAAGATGTTCAAGATAGAATTAAGAACACTTCAAGATTCAAGAGGAAAGTTGAAGAACACTTCAAGATTCAAGAGGAAAGTTGATTTCAAGAATCAAGAATCAAGATTCAAGGATCAAGCTTCCAAGAATCAAGATCAAGATTCAAGACTCAAGATTCAAGAATCAAGAGAAGACTTAATCAAGATAAGTATGAAAAGGTTTTTTCAAAAACTGAGTAGCACATGGATTTTTCTCAAAACATGTTTACCAAAGAGTTTTTACTCTCTGGTAATCGATTACCATATTGATGTAATCGATTACCAGTAGCAAAATGGATTTGAAAAAGTTTTCAAATGAATTTACAACGTTCCAATTGATTTCAAAAAGCTGTAATCGATTACAATGTTTTGGTAATCGATTACCAGTGTCTTTAAACATTGAAATTCAAATTCAAATGTGAAGAGTCATATCCTTTCACATAAAAGTTTTGTGTAATCGATTACATTGATTTGGTAATCGATTACATTGACCAGACATGAAGAGTCTATAAAAGCAAGGCTTTGTTTTGCATTTCAATTAATCTTGAACAACCATTACAATACAATCCTTTACAACCTTTGAATATCTTTGAACTTCTTCTTCTTCTTTGTGCCAAAAGCTTTCCAAAGTTTTTTGGTTTTCTAAACCTTGAAAACTTGTGCTATTCATTCTTTTCATCTCTTCTCCCTTTGCCAAAAAGAATTTGTCAAGGACTAACCGCCTAAATTCTTTTTGTGTCTCTCTTCTCCCTTTTCCGAAAGAACAAAGGACTAATCGCCTGAATTCTTTTGTGTCTCCCTTCTCCCTTGTCAAAGAATTCAAAACGACATAGTCTGAGAATTCTTTTGATTCTTCCCTTTCCCATATACAAAAGATTTCAAAGGACTAACCGCCTGAGAATTCTTTTGTATCCCTATTCACAAAGTATCAAAGGTTTAACCGCCTGAGATCTTTGTCTTAACACATTGGAGGGTACATCCTTTGTGGTACAAGTAGAGGGTACATCTACTTGGGTTGTTGACTGAGAACAAGAGAGGGTACATCTCTTGTGGATCAGTTCTAATGGAGAGTACATCCACTAGGTTCAAAGAGAACAAGGGAGGGTACATCCCTTGTGGATCTTTGCTTGTAAAAGGATTTTTACAAATTTGAAAAGAAATCTCAAGGACCGCAGGTCGCTTGGGGACTGGATGTACGCACGGGTTGTTGTCGAATCAGTATAAAAATTCTTGTGTGTTTGTCTCCTTCTTCCCTACTCTTTTACTTTCTGCTGTGCATTTTAATTTCCGCTTTTATTTTTGGTTAAGTTTCTCTTCTACTCCTTATTCTCTTAACAACATAGTAAAAGCCTTATAAGAGTAAATTTTTAATTAGTAAGGGTATAGGAATAATTAATTCAACCCCCCCCCCCTTCTTAATTATTCTGAGGCCACTCGATCCAACAAGGTTTAGGGTTTAGGTTTTAGGGTTTAGGGTCTGTGGTTTAGGATTTAGATTTTAGGGTTAATGTTTGTGGTTTTAGGGTTTAGGATTTAGGGTTTAGGATTTAAGGTTTGTGGTTTAGGGTTTAAAAAAGTAATGTTAAAAAAAATAACTAAACTACACAAACCAAAATAAGTAATATTTTTAACTAACGATTTCATTGAACCCCACAAAGTAAATACATTGAAGAGAACTTAAACCAATACAAGTCACTCGTGTAACATACATTAATCAATTAAATGAACAACTCCCACGCTCAGACTGCATTGGACAGCGACGCCTGTTATGTCATTCTGCTCCACATCTACTACATTTTTGTCAGTGCTCAAATGATTCGACCCAATCCATCTCATTCCTTATCCTTGTTGATTTGGGCTGACCTTTCGCACGAATTGTAGTTGGGTCAGGGATAAGTGTCCATGCGTCATTAGAAGGAGGAATAGCCGCTTCATTCCCAAGAGGCCACCATTGTGCGGAGTAAGCTTTTAAGATGTGCTCATTTGTGTAAACAACATCTATATATTGGTAGTAGTTCATGCTCACGTAACCACAAGCTGCAATAATGTGTGAACATGGATAGTGAAGCGCCGAATACCTTCCGCATTGACAATAATGACCATTCAAGTTAACTGCCCACTTTTGTCCGCCACGTTGCGTAATAGGATTGAAGGTCTCCTCTACTTCAAACCTTGTGGAGTGGATATCATACATGCGAACGATGTGCGAACAAGCTTCTTCTTGATTTTTTCTAAGTTCTTTAACAAGCTTAGAACAATATACTTGTCCTTCATTTAACTATCTTTGGGCTTGGCGGCCACGATCAACAAAGTACTTTCGACACCTACTATATGTTGATTTGACCAACGCTGTTATCGGTATGTTGCGACAATCCTTCAATACCTTATTTATACATTCTGAGAGGTTCGTTGTCATGTGGCCATATCGACGTCCTTCTCTATCATAAGCCATGGTCCACTTTTCCTTTGAAATGCGATCAATCCATGTTGCTATGGCTGAACTCAGTTGACAGAATTTTTCTAAATTTTGATCAAAAATATGCTTGCAAGGAGTGTAGCCTGCATGAAATTAGTTAGCAACAATAATTTGAAGTATACATGAAAGTTAAATTAAGGTGACCATGATAAATGAAATCTTACCCAATTTCTTCAACATTTCTTTTTGTTTGGCATTATTGAATTTGCGATTGAAATTACTTGCTATGTGTCGGACGCAGTAAACATGATAATCGTGGGGAGGTTGCCAACCAAGTGCTTCGTTAGCCACAACAGACTTTATACTCGCATGACGATCAGATATGAGACAAATACCATTTTTATCTGTGATGTTTTCACGCAAGTGTGTCAAAAACTATGACCATGCTGTTAACGTCTCACCTTCGACCACGGCGAATGCTAGAGGAAGGACACCACCATTTCCATCTTGTGATGTAACCATTAAGAGGGTCCCCCGATATTTGCCGTACAAATGTGTGCCGTCAACTTGTATGATTGGCTTACAAAAGTTGAAAGCCTCCTTACATTGACCAAAAGTCCAAAACACTCTATGAAACTGACGATGTTCACGACTAACCGTGTTCCCAACAATAAAATTGTCATGTAGTATTTGAAAATATGATCCAGGAGAATGATTTTGCATGTGTGTTAGCCACGACGAAAGTTTCACATATGACTCTTCCCAATCGCCATATTCAAGTGCAATGGCTTTTTGCTTCGTCAACCAAGCGTTTTTGTACGACACCTTGTAGGCAAATTCACTGTTAATCCTCTCTTAAATCAAAGAAACTTTTATTGATGGATCTTCTCTGATCATGCCTGTTAATAGAATAACAAAATTAAAATAACAATTAACGCAAAAGTAGCATAATATGAACATCAAATACGTACCTACTACACAAGTGGCAATTAAATTAGAATCAAGCTTCTCGTGATCTTGTGTCATGGTCATATCGAGACATGTGTGTGGTCCACCCCATTGTGTGACTTTCCATGAATCAGTTTTTTTAGATAAAATTGCCCTCATATAGAACGGGCAAGGAAACTCTGCACTTTTATTCAAGCAACAAACAACATACTTGTTCGATTTGCTTTCAACAACTTTGAAAGTTTGATGCACCTTTCATAACATATTGTTTCAGTGCATTTTTTACCGCATCTTTAGTATCAAAATCCATGCCAACATATAATTCTTGTCCAATATTAAAAGTCGATGGCATCTCCAAACCGCAAATGTCTTCCTCATCAGAATGACTCCAGTAGATATTGTTATAATGCAAATCATCATTCCAAAATGAATTTTCAATTCCTTGTACACCTAATAGTTAAAAAAAAAATTCAAATCATACTTATTTAACATTAAATACAATTCACATCAAATGATAAATGTATTCACCTATTTTTTTAATTAATAAATTATACCTTCTTTTGGGTGAACAATTCTTATTGGTTGAATCATGTCGGCGACTTCATCGTCTGTGTCAGATATACCGTCAACACTATCATATTCGTCTAAAGAATCTTCAACGTATGAGTTAGACACAAGATAATAATAATAATAATCATCATCATCACCATGTAAGTTGCTCACATTTGTTGGCGGTTACGCCTCATTATTAGATAAATTATTTCCGCATGATGTAAGAGAATTTGTAGAATGAAACATAGAACCACTAGTCACATCCTTTTCTATGTACAATTCCAAAACTGACATTTGATTTTGTTGTTGAAAACTTTCGAGCATGGTTTCAACATCTTCGTCATCACAAATTTGCAAAGCAACATATTTTCCAGAAACTAAAAATCTACAACTGATAGCAGAAATAATTTCATTATTTTGTAACTTTACCTTATCTCCAATTTTTTTTTCAAAGCATTGAAATTAATTCCACATTTAATCTGAATCACTTTTTAACTGCCTTCAAATATTACACCATCATTCTCTTCATATACCCTTCCATTGAAATACAACACTGTTATAACTGAATTCATCATGTACCTACAAAAACACTATTGTAAATAATTAATCATAATAATAATAAATTCAAAATAAAAAAATCTAATCACAAAAAACCTCTTTACTGAAAAACTTCACATTAAAACTTTATTTTAAATAAAAATTATTAACTTCAATTAAATCTGACGAAAAAGACTTAAAACAATTGAACGATTTGAATGTACTAATTTTAAAAGCAAAATAATCCATCAACGAAGCAAAAGGTAGTAATTAATCTTAACAATAATAACTTAAAAAAAAACAGCAACAACAAGCTAATCTAATTAAAATAAATACTACCCACTTCATATTGAAAATTTTATCCGCACTCAAAATACTTACTTCAAATAAATATGATGCCAAACAAATTTTTGATTTTAAACAAGGTTGAAGTTCAACGCTCATACATTTTTAACACACACAAACAAACCATCAACACCCCAACCTAATCTAATTCAAAAAATACTACAACTTCATATTTAAAAAATTTACCATACTCAAAATAATTACTTCAAATAAATATTATGCCACAAAAATTATGGATTTTAAACACACTTCAAAGAAGGCTCATAAATTTTTAAGACAGTAACATAACTTCAACACCAACACCAACCAAATATAATTATAAAATGACTATAAACTTCATATTCAAAACAATTTTTTGACTCTACATATTTTCTTCAAATAAATATGATGAGATAATTGTTTTTTTAAAAACAGACTTTTACTTCAACCCTCACAAATTTAATTTAAAAAATACAACTTAATTAAAAAAATTATAATAAACATTTCACATTCAAACGTGTTCTTCCGGCGTCAAAAAAATTACTTCATAAAAACTACTTTCATGCCACACACATTTCATTAAGAACTTCATACCTTAAAGTTGACTTCAACAACAAAAGGTTCAGCAATGACAAAAAAATTGGATAGCAAGCAATTCAAAAAACTAAGTAATTTTTAAAAAAACGCACAAAAAATGTCGAAGGAGCGTTCCTATATAAAGCAGATGAACTCGCCATTGGTAATGGCTACTCCAAGGACAACTCGCCAATGCTACTGGCAACTCCAACTACAGCGCAATTTGCCAGTACCACTGGCGGTTCCAACCTGATAAAGTTGGCTTCTCCTGCAACGCGTCCTACAACCCTAGACTGTGTAGAACACCTCCCCTAGGGCAACTCGTCAGTCAAACTAGCGAGTCCCATGCATGCTGAAATCGCCAGTGGCACTGGCGAGACCAGTGCCACGTGTCACAGCCAGCCTGAAATCGCCAATGGCTTCTGCGATTTGCATGTTTTTTACGTCAAAAACAACACCATGCAGGAAATACTTCCAAAAGAGACCCATTTCGAGAATATGTTTCAAAAAGAACCCCATGTTAGGAAATTTGCCGTTATTTGGTCCGAAAATGAAAAAGTTTATCAAGATTTGATAAATAATGCTCGGCCAGTGTGCACAATTAATTTTCCCGATGTGTTCAATGACTAATTGTTTCAAAAGACTTATTAGTCACTTTTATTTGAAATGTGATTGAATTTGAGTTTGCAAGCTTCATGTTAAATAAATTTAGCTTTTTATACACTTTTTTCTTTTTGCTGAAGAAAAACTGTGCAGAGGAAACTTTTTTGTTTCCGGAGAGCAATATAGGTAAATTTCCTTCCCAAAGGGAATATTTTTCCCAAGAATGAGAGCCACAGATCTACTATTGTGGAGTATTTCTTTTACAGGCTCTCAAGTTTTGTGGGTCCAAGAGGGTAACTTCTGTGTTCTAACCAATTAAATTAATAAGTTAATTCCATTAAAATTAATTAATGTTATTATATAAATATTAAAATTTCTAATGTATATTTAATATGTATATAAGTTTACATAATATTGTCATAATTAATTTTGATATAATATATATATATATATATATATATATATATATATATATATATATATAAAGTTTTACATATAGCCTCATATGAATTGGTTTTATGGATTGTCAATCCGTATAACTTATACGAGAAAGAAAAAAAAAAGAAACAAAGAAGAAGAAGTAAAAAAAGATAAAGTTAAATTTTTTTAAAATATGTTGGATATACAAAAAATTTGAATTGTGCAGAAAGAATAACCCAACCTCCTTTGTGTTTGATACACTTGATTTAACAAAAATTGATTTTTGCCCCCAAGTAGGTTTAAGAAAATTGTTTTATATTTAGACACATATAATAAATATATTTTTCTACAAATCTCCTTATTATTTTAAAGAGAGTATTAAATTAAAAAATATTTAATTAATTTATTTCATTTTATATAAAAATTGTATATAGTCAAATTTAATAAAAAGTTGAGAAGTTGTAATTTACTCTCAATTTGATACTTTAACTTCAAACACAAAAATATAATTAGCACTCATTACAAACACTTTTATTATATTATCTTTTAAGTTTTTAAGAGAAGTTTAAGAGATAAATGATTTGTTAGTGGTACAAGGGGTACCAACCCATAGCAACGAAGCTACAATATTATCCTACACTACAACATCAAACCCATACACGTGACATAACCTCCCAAAGAAATTCAAAGACATTACAAATTCAAAAATAAAAAACACAGAAACTTAATCCCCAACTTGACCAGATTGATATTACCCAACTAAACACATTACACCCCTCCTAGACCAGCTTGTCATGATTCCACCTGCACACTCAAAGCTTTCATTACAGCATCAGGGAAACATAGCACAACATAGCGGGTTTGTTTCCTCGTTCACGACCCCTCCAACGTAGGTTCATAGGTTCATTTAAAAAAGTAAGAAAATGTTACTTCTCCCAAAACGGGACATTAGAACGTGTGCAACCATTTGAGACGGGTTCACAAACACGCCTTTTCTCCTACTTCCTGAACATAAACACCTTCCTCCACCTTGTTGCACTGCTCGATGTCACCAATGCTCACCACATTAAATGCCTTTTGTCCATTAACATGCTTTTGTTCTCGGTTACTTCCAAGATTTGTACTACATTTGACCACGTTGACTTCCTCCCCAACCCCCTTCACCAGAATATTCCTTAAGTCTCCAAATGATTCCTCCGGCCAACCTCCTTGTTCCCCTAGCTCCAGCGAGGCATAAGAGTGTGAATCTTCCCCTTCAGAACCCGCTGTTGAAGAAACACCTTGCTCCAAATTACCCTCACCACATAAGAAACACCTTGCTCCAAATGATTTTTTTAATTACACATAACACTACTGGTTTTTCTATTTCTACACTAACGGCTTTAAAGTTTGAAAACATTACACTCATCACATTGACATGTTATATGACGCGGGCTAACATGGAAAAGCCATATAGGTCCTGCACCGTGCATAATCTTTTTTAGCCTTTGGATATATTTGCTACTCAATGCATTAGCAAGAGATTTTCTAGTCTCAGGGGATTCCTTCCTTTTTATAAAATTAGATTATTTTATTTTTAATCTAGCGGTTAATCTCTATTTTATTTTGGCTAAATTATTGTTTAGGTCTTCTAATGTATTTTTAATGTTCAATTAGGTCTTCTAATTATTAAGTGATTTAATTAGAATCTCCAATTATCTAAAATGGTTTAATTGAATCATTTTCGTCAATTAAGTATATATAAACGTTGTTAACAGATCATCTACAGTTGTTGTTGGTGAAGTGTATTAACATTAGCAATGTGAATTTTATGACCCTTGAAAGACTGTCTTTTCTCTAAATTGTGAGCACTTAGGGTTTCATTTATGCAAATTTGTTTCCTCAAATTTCTCTTGTTGGGTTGGCTTGTCCATTGGTGGCATTCCTTTATGAGTCAGCTCAAACCAGCATTCGAGGTTAGTAATAGCAGTGGGAGTCGAAGATTTGCCCCTTTCTGTGACTGCGACATTGTTGCAATTCTCTGAACGGTTTGCAACACTGATTGGTTGTAGTTTTTCCATGTATTTTGGATATTAATGTATATCATTCTAATAATTTGAACATAAAGATTTTAATGATTGTTAATGAACCAAAATTACAACTTGTCTCATTTTCTCAATCTATCTTCTTTGAGAAATTCATACCATTGTTCACCAAGATATGTCTCTTTATCCCTTTGATTTTTAGTGCTACTTTGACAGTCCTGTTTTCTTCCCCCTTTTATGATAAACATAAATTTCCTTTTGACCAATCGGAGAAAATTGCCACCAAATTTTGAAGAAATGTATTGCGGCAGAAAATAAAAAGAAATAAGAAATTAAAAAATAATAATTTTTTTACAATGTTTGATAAAGATGCTTAAAAATAAATTACATGATTAAAGTAATAAAAAATTTAAAAAATAAATTATGTATACACAAAATACTAGCAGATCCAAAGGACACATAAGTAAAATTTCATGTAATTTTTGTTTCCAAAAGATGTTCATACAATTGTCATTGTATTCTTTATATTTTATGATCAACTCGATGGAAAAAAAAACATAATCATGAATTGTTCAATGAATTGTTTGTCTATTTATAGTGAAAAATGGTATTCTATGAAAATATAATCTTTAGAATTAATTGTGTATTCATTAACTTTTGAAAATAAAATGTATAATTGAACATCAAGTATATATTATTATTATTATTATTATTATTATTATTATTATTATTATTATTATTATTATTTCATGACTTTTTTTAAGTTTATTTGTCTTTATAAGAATTGTTATATGTTTCAAATTTTATATATAATAATTTAACTATTATAAGGATTACTTATACATAAGAGTCATTATTTATATGTGTCAATAATTTTTTAATATTATTACATGTTATATTCATAAGTCATTATTTTTTCTCATTTTAAGTGAAGTAAAAAAGATAACATTATTATTAATAATAACTACATTATTACATAATCTCTACAACTATTATTATTGTTTGATTTGTATATTTTTTTTATTTCTTTATATTAAATTTAGTCGGTATTATAAATTATGGAATATTTAATTTATTATCTATAAATGATTCTATTTATGATTATTATTAACTTAGTTTTATCAAAATTGTTTAGTAATTATCCTTGACGCAGTCAATTTGTTTTTTTTTTTTTTGTTAAAAGTAAATATCAAGTCTCTTAATATAATATATTATAACAATAATTAGGTCTCTTTGATCTATTAAACTAAAAATATATACTGTACATTGAATATATAAAAAAGTAAAATTATTGGATTTTTTTATACTCAAAATAATGAAAAAAGATAAAATAAATACAATATTTATAATATAGTAGTAAAGTAAACATATAAGAATATATGGGAAAAACTTATACAATAAGGATACAAATATAAGATAAAAAAGCAGTAAAATGACAGACATAAAGAACAAAAAAAGATTAAACTTTAACATATTAAAATAAGCAATTTATTATTTTTTTTGCAATTGAATCAAAAGTTGTTGAATAAGTCAAGCCTTTTAATATAATAAATTATCAATATAGCTAAAAGTGACATTGTTATAACTTGAACATCAATACTAAAAATCTACCCTTATTTTCTCAAAATCATGTAACCAAGTTTGTTGGTTTAACTTTGGTGTAATTATTTATTAATATTCTTTCTCCAACACAGTCACTACTCATATAGAATAAGAAATACTGATATTTATGAAATGGAGTAAGGTTGTAGAAGAACAATTATCCTGTATAAAAACTAGTGTATACAAAACACAAACTAAAGCATGAACAAAACACAAATCAAATCCAACAATTTCTACAAACACAATTGAAAGAAGAAGAAAAAAATAGGAAGAAAGATGAGAAGATAATACAAATTAAAAAATTCTTTAAAATTGAACTTATCTAAAATTATTTAACTATAGTCATGCTAAGGTTGAAAGCGTGAGGAGAAATGGAGGAACCATAAATCTAAAAACGGAAAATAGTGCACACATTAATATACACTGCATAATTGTTATTTTATATTAGATTATAGTGAGAAGACATTAATTATAATATTTAATAGTGTTAATTGTGTAAGTGGCTACAACATTTTTTTATGCATAGTGGTTAGTAAAGTTAATTTTTTGAATTATCAAGTATTGAAAAATAGTTTTTATTTTATTCTATTTTTAAACTCCATTTTTTCTATTTTTACATTAGAATAGGCAGGAAAAATCTTGTAATATGATTAAAGTAATAAAAAGTAAAAAAATGAATTTGATATGTAAAAAGCTACTTACTCATACAAGAGGCAAGTATCCATAAGATGATATTGTATTAGTCATTGTATCTCAACGAGACACAATCAACTAGATGAAAAAAAAATGATGATTGATTACATGGATTGATTTTTTATTTATAATAAAATTAAAAAATGTATATGAAATGAAAATCTTATATATGAATTATCTACCAATAATAAAACGTAATATTTCAAATGATTATTTGATGTTCTTTTTCCCATCACAACCTTTTCATTTCTCTCTCACATTCATATGTTTTTTTCTTCCATTTACTCATACATTTTAATCCCATAGTTATTGAAAAATTAGTATGAATACGTTATGAAATTACATTTTAATTGTTGGTAAGTTGATACATTCATTTTTTTTTTCTTTTAATTGTCGGTAAGTCGACTACACACACCTTTCCTAATCTTCCAAAATACATGTCTTGTGTTTGTTTGGAAATGTAGCTAAACAAAACTTAGCTAGGAAAAAACTAAAATTAGTTAAAAATTTAATAAAGAAAATATTTTTTTAAAAAATAGAGATTATCCAATAATCAATTATTTAATAACTTACCAATAATAAAAAACAATACAACATATTCAATTAAAAATGCTTAGGAAGTTCAACATATTTCTTCAACAACAAAAAATAGGTTAACATTGCAACAAACATGAAAAATATATTATGATTAAAGTAATAAAAAAATAATTCATTATATAAAAAAATACATAAAGATCCAAGAGACACATATAAGTACTATTTTGTGTAATTTTTGTTAAACAATTTTTTTAATGGGTTTTCCAATCAATTAAAGTTTATTATTTTTTAAATCATTATTGAATGTTGGAAAAAATCGATATTCATTGTGCTTTTAGAATTAAATAAAAACACATTATAGAAACAAAAGCAAAATAAACTGAATTGAAATTACCTCAAACCATTGCAATTGAGAAGAGTCGTTCTTAATTCTTGCAAGCTCTCACTATAGATGGTATATTAATTTTTTTTTTCTAAGTGTGAAACTTAAAAACCAACAACTATTATTCATAGACACTCTATTGATATTCTATTATCAAGAATGCTTTTAGTAGTCATTATCACTACACATTGAAAGTTTGATGTTACAAATTTATAACGTTTGAACTACTAAATAGAATTAAACATGTTTTAATAATAAAATTGTATTTTTAGTTCTAATCAATTAAAATCTACAATTTTTTTAATATCATTGCAAACTATTTTTCCAAAATTACCCCACCTATTTTCTTTTATATTCTAAAACTACCTCCACCCACCAAAATAAATCTATTCAATAAATAAGAAATATATATTTATTATTTTGATTAAAAGTAAAAAGGCTTTTTTTTTATAGATTAAGAGGTGTTAGGGGGGGGGGGGGGGGGGGAATTGACCAAAGCAATAAACTTATTTCTAAAAGAGGTATGTTTGGAAACTTTTTCAGAGGGGGTCAGTTTTTGGAGAGATTTCATCATTGGAGCTGACGAGTTGGACACGTGGCAACAACTGGGGAACTCGCTAGTGGAGATGGCGAGACACGGTCCACGTGGCGGATTTTGCGAAATGCTTTTTTTATGGATTTTTTTTTTAACTTGAAACGAGTATAACTTTTGATAAGATGTCCGTTTGAGACCCATAATATGTCAAAATGTTCGAGATTGAATGAAGAATTCTCTCATTTTTCCAAAAAATGGGTGGTTAAATAGACCCTTTTTAGGAATAAGTTTCTAAAAGGAATCCGCTTTGGTCAATTTGCCCATAAGGGAGTAGATGGAAGACCTAAGAGCCCCAACTCATATCGTACCAAGAACTTGCCATTGACCTGAACATATTGATCTAAATTAGAAAGTATAATCATTATTTTGAAACAATTATTAGTAATATATATTAATCTAAATTACATAAACACAAGTCATTAATTACTCTTATTGTGTGCTATATTA
This sequence comes from Glycine soja, assembly GCF_004193775.1. NCBI lineage: Eukaryota > Viridiplantae > Streptophyta > Magnoliopsida > Fabales > Fabaceae > Glycine > Glycine soja. The sequence goes on from NC_041005.1 coordinate 40,145,752, forward strand.
TACAGTTAAAAAACCGTTTTATATAGTATATAAATTTTGTAAACTCAATATATTTCATGAGAATTTTTTAATTTGATACTGGATTGATAAAATTTAATATTTTTAAAAGTTATTAAAAATATAATTTTATTAAATCTTACACCTAATATCAATTAATTTATATCTTATTATATATAATATATAATTATATATACGTAATAAAATTGAGTTAAGAAGATTTTATATTAATATGTACACAAACAAAATTTGCTCATGCAAAAGTAACAAAATGTAGCTTTAACGTATAGGAACTTAGACTCAAGTCTGACTTCCAACTTAATTTTGTCTCATATATTAATTAATGCCAAACACAATGTACACTTCAAGGCAATTTTCATGTTCCAAACATGACTTTAGATTGATAAATATAACATGCAAAATTAATTGTGTATAATTATCGTAAAATCACTAACACAGAATAAAACACACAAAATTAAAAAATCCTTAGCATTAAAGTTATATAATAAAAAAGCCAAAAAGTGTATTACTATCGTATACAAAACCCAAAGAATTAGAATCACAGATGAATCATCATCAACATATAACAATAAAGATCAATAATGATAAGGTGTGTTAAAAAATAGGAATATTAAAAGAATATAAATAAGTTGTTTCCATAAATAATTTAACATTTAGATCCTTTAATTAATGTCTGGAGTTTGATGTTAGAGTTGAACATAAAATCAAAATCATATGTGTCACTTTATCTTTATGATAGATCGTGAAAGAAAATTATTTGAATATCAAATAAAAAATTTAAAATATCTAATTAAATAAAAGACAAAAAAATAAAAATAAAAATAAAAGCCCCCTATTATTGTCCCCAGATTCCCCCACCCACAAAAATCACGTTGGCCCGTAAAAGGGAAAAGTCAGAAAAGAAAACACAAAGTTATGCATTCACAGAGTGCCACGTGTCGGATCACCATTTTCAGCAATGATAATTATGATTCGGAATCAACCCTCAAGCTCGTTCCCACACTGTCCCATATATACCGCACTCGCAGCGCATCCCCTCACACACCAAACGCAACACATGAGGGGCATTTCCTATAATTCACACTTCACACACATACACACACAACAATAATACGGTGTCGTTTCATCCACTTATATTCTTTTCCAAAAAAAAAAAAAAGCTAACCCTAGCTTTTTCCCCCTTTCGCCCTTAGCCGCGTTTTTCCGATCTCGATTGCTTTCCTCTCTCTCTCTCTCTCTCTTGATTCCTCCCCCAATCTTAACGCCACCTCTCTAATCGATTCCGCCTCTCGCTAGCTCTTGATTTTCTGCGCCGATCGATCCCAATTTTTCCCAGGTCGGTGCGCTGGATCCGTTTTTAGGGTTTCCGTCGCGGATCTGTTTTTCCCGATACGGGATCTGGTAGGGGACATTTTTTATTTGATTTGGGTTCTGGGTCTTTGTCGTCTCGTCCCGTTTTTTGCGATTTTGGGTTAATTATTTTCGAATCGTGTTTGATTTGGGTTCGATCCTTCTGAAACTTGGTTTGGGTTGTTAGATCTCGCGTCGGGTTATTCGATTCGGTTCGAATCGTAATATTTGTCCATCGTTCTCGTTGGATTTGAAAAGATCTAGGGTTAGGGTTTTCTGAAATTGGGGCTTTTGTTGTTTCGTTGAATTTCTTTGGGGAAATTTCAATTCCTTGAGTAATTAGGGTTCTCCTGTTTGATTACATCCAATTAGAGGCATTAATTGTCCGATTCAGCCGTGTGCCATAAAATTTGACGGAGACTGGTTTAAGGTATAATAAACGGATTATTATTATTGTTGTTGGTATTGTTATTGGTGGCAATTATTGTTTTTGTGTTTGCTTTAATATGGAAATTTCTTGCATTTTATTTTATTGTATTTTTTTAAAAAATTTTCTGGTCCATGTTTTGGCAGTGGTGTGGGTGTCTTCTTTTTTAGAGTAAATAATAAATAATGTCAATTTACCAAATTGTCCCCAAATGTTGCAATTGCTAATGGTGTTCACTGGGCTCTGATTGTGTAAGGAAATGTTGCCTAGGTGATTGGGCCCACTAGCCTTTTATGGTTATGATATCAATGTTATAATGTCAGAGTAACAGTGACTTGAATAGAAGATATTCTTATCCAGGACTGGGGGTCAACACCTAGTCTTCTACTTAATGTTCTTGTTGCTGTTGTATATAGTATTTCTTCTACTAACTGTGGTATGTTTGTTAGTTCTGTAATATGCTCAAGTGATTTTTGTTGTAGCAGTTTTTATTGTCGGCAGGTTCTTTATTTTTTAGGCAATACAACCAACTGGCGAATAAAGTTCTGAAGTGCATGTCTTTGAATTAAGTGTTGGAGGGCTGCAAACCGATATCTGATATCGGTTAAGTTGTTTGAGTATACTGACAGAGGATAGTGGACCTTGATAATTTACATATTTCCTTATATCAAGCCTTGAATATTTGTTGTGCAACTGAAATGTGGGATCATTTACTAGTATTAATCTAAGACTGGACAATACTGAGATATGTTGTAGATGTTTCACTGAACGTTTAGTTCTTACCTTTTTTATTCAAAAGAATTCTTGTAGCAATGTCTGAGTTAGCTGGCAAATGTTGTTATATTGCATGCATTATCTCTTCAAAAGAAATCTTGTAGCAATGTTTCAGTTAGCGCACAAATGTTGTTATATTGCATGCATCATCCCTCATCTCAAATTGTTTTACTTAACCAGAATAATGTACTTTGATGCATGAAGGTTGTTGTCTTATTCTTTATTCAATCCTGTCCTGCAGGTAATCATGGTGCAGAAGCGTTCTTTTGATGCTGAGGAAATACTTGAGGGGTCTTTCAAACACCCAAAACATGCAGGACCAAGCACTGAGCTTTTTTCATTATCAGAATCTGTTTTCCCCGATGATGATTGCCATTCCCGTATGCCAAAAACTTCAGGTGGGTGATTAGTTGATGACCACTCCATGTTTGAGCATCAGCTGCAAAATTTGGAATAAAAAATATGCATTTCAACGAGTTTCAAGTTTGTAATTAATTGACTTTTTAGATAATCACTGTAGTTCAAGTCTGATTTATTAGTCAACCATCTTAAACTGTTCTTCAGAGTTTAGAGTTATTCTACTGTCTTATTTTTGCTTCTTTTATCCCACATTTTGGGTGATTTCATTATATTATATAGTAGGATTAGAGAGTAGCTTGTGACTTATTGTCATATTTTCTTACTTTTTTCCGGCAAAACTTAGCTATCATTCATCTATTACCCTGCTTGAACATTAAAAAGTACATCTGAATGCCACTGTATTCTGACATCTTGTGGCACATACCTTGAAAGGGGCAAATTGAAGGACTATTTGGTGTTTTTTTATGCCTATTATATTTTTATTTTAAACTTCATTGAATACATTTTGATATAGTCTAATTATTTCTAGAGGATGGATGTACACAATGTAGTAGTGAAGGTATTGAGAAGCTTGGAGGTGAAAGTTTTGGTGAACTTCCTACAGGGGCTGGGAACTCTGAAACAAGCTTTCCTGTAATAGATATTCCTGCTTCTTCTTGGGCCACCAGTGGCACAATTGAAGATCTCCACCTAGAACCACCTTTACATCTGTCCCTTTTTCCGGAGTATTTTAGTCCAGAGCGGCCGATAAGGACATTAACCCGCAATGAGGACATCTACTCCATACTCCTTGAACACTCTCCCCGTAAACCTGTATCTGTTGGATCTGATCATCAAGCTGATGTTCCAGCATGGGATATTTTGGGTGCCACTAATAGGCCAAATGCCTCTGATGCTGTTTCAGTTTCAGACTTTACTGTTGGGCACATTGACGAAACTGAAAAAAGACTGATGGGGACCTGTGTAATCCCTATGCCTCAGATGGAATTGTCTAGCAATGATGATGAAGTTGGAAAGGCAAGTACTGACTGTAGCTGTGAAGACCAGGGTTCCATGAGATGTGTCAGACAACATATTGCTGAAGAAAGAGAAAAACATATAAAAACATTTGGGGTTGAGAAATTCACTGAATTGGGATTCACTAACATGGGAGAACAAGTGGCAGAAAATTGGAGTGCTGAGGATGAACAGCTATTTCACGAGGTTGTTTTCAATAATCCAGTATCCCTTGACAAGAACTTCTGGAACTATCTTTCCATTGCTTTTCCTTCACGAACCAAAAAGGAAATAGTGAGTTACTACTTTAATGTCTTCATGCTTCAAAGGAGGGCAGAGCAGAACAGGAACGACCTGTTAAGCATTGACAGTGATAATGATGAATGGCAAGGTAGTGAGGGCAATGATATTGCAACTCGAGAGGAAGACGAGGACTCTGTTGCTGAGTCCCCTGTATGTCATGATGAGACTTGTATGGCTGACTGCCACAATAATGATCTGCAAGCCTATAATGAGTATGCCGCTGATGAAACTTGCGCAGCTAATGAAACAGTGGATTTTACCAATAAGAACATAGATGATGATTCCCAATACGATCCTATAGAGATGCATCATTCTAGTGGTTCCCCTCTAATTCAACCCCAGGATCAGCCTATTTGGCAGGATTCATGTGATGGAAAAGTTAAAGATGATTCATGCACATCATCAGATGTAGGAGTTGCCTCACAGGAGACTAAGGTGAATACTGAGAATGGTGATCATTGGTGTGGTAACTATAATGGGGTAAACAATGGTTATAGCCAAGGATATGTTTTGGAGCATTGTGATGCAAAAGTGTGGGATTCTGGATTTGTATCATGCTCTAAAAATAAGATTGACTTCGTACCTACATGCAACATGATAGAAGAGGTTTTTGGTGATGGACGAAGGCAAGACATTAGAAGAGCTTGAGCAATCTCCCAGGCTTTTATGTGAAGCGAATCTCAGTTAGCATTCTCTGCTAAGGGTGATCAGACTTCGATTTTTGTTTTTGTATATTTGACATTAAGATTCAAAAAGTAAACCTTCATTGTAAAATAGTGTTTTGGAAGGTGATTTGGTCTTTCTGAGTTGTGTTGTCTCGTATATTCTTTTCAAGTCCGTTTGGAACTGTAAAATTTCTTATTCCTTAATTTATGAGTTTCCACTTTGAGGTGGGATATAAGATTGGAGGGAGGAAATAGTTGGTGGAAAAGAAACCATCACTGAAGGAAGAGTTCCGGTTTTATGATGTAATTTGGCATTATTTAATCGTTAATGAAAATTCTCAATGGTATATTGCTTTCTTTCATTCATTTAATTAAGTCCTAGCGGAAACACTTAGAATGTGTTTATTTTACAAATTAAAAGTTGATTCTCGAGAATGGAACATGGTAATATTTATTTCTTGGAATTATTGACTTTTAGGAATGTTAAAGCTTATTGATTTCTAGGCGTTTGGTTTGAGAATCGTTTTTTTTTTCTCTTTTTTATTCTGTTTTCTTTATGAAAATATTTGTCATTTTTCAATTTTTAAGTTTTAAAAAATGTTTGTCCTGACTTCTTATTTTTCCTATTTTTTTAAATGAAAATATTAAAAATACGTTTTGTTTAATCAATTTCCATAAAATAATAATATAGCATTTATGGTATATAACTTAAAATAATAAGAATATATTTATAATGATCATTTGGCAAATAAAAGATTATATATTATAAGTAATTCTATTTATCTATAAATTGTTTGTATATAAATTTATAGAAGACGAAACGTGATTGACTATATTAAAATAATATACTAATTCATTAGCAAATAAAAAGTTATATATTATAATTAATTTTAATTATTTATCTTGTTTGGTAAATTTTGACTATTGTATTACCACCAATAATGTATTTAAAATCGAATCAAATCGTTTATAAACCATTAAATTCTTAAAAAAAAATAAAAAATCACTAAAATTAGAAAAACTTGAAAAATCATGTACTTTTTGCTGTTTAATTCGGTTTCAAATTTTGTTATATAAATCGAAAAAAATTATATATTATAATTATATTAATTTTATTTTATAAATGTTTAGTATTACGTGATTATATTATTTTAATTTTTTAATTAGTATGTGATTTACAATGTACTTTTTTCATAATAAGTTTGTAGTATGTAATTTTTGTTTTGATAATTAATACGTATTAAATAATTGATTTTTTCTTTTATTTTTTATTCAAGATGCATATTTTACTTTCATGAGAAAAAAGAATATACCCATATTGTTAAATTATGTTATACATAAGCGATGCATTTACGTATTATGTTACAAGAGTTGATAATATCATTTTAATGCTAAATATAACTAAAAAATTATTTTATAAATTAAAATATGTTATTTTTAATAAAAAATAAATTTATTTTTCAAATAATATAACAATAATTATGTAAGTTTAGATTTTAAATTATGATAAAAAAACAAAAAACTGCATGATCGAATAAAATCAAACCACAAAAAATTAGTTTGATTTAGTTCAAATTTGATGATATAATTAAATCAAACTAAATTAAACAACATCTTTATTTTATGTTTTGTTTGAATGACTTTTGGTCTAGAAATTGAATTAAGTTGCACCAAAAAACATCCCTAGTGGACAATTGTCGCAAAAATGAGTCTCTCTACCAGTGCAATACCACCGCTATTCACCTAGGGATGTTGCTCTTGAGAAAAATGAGATTTGAGAATTAAGATTTAACTAAACACAAATTCACTTAGAAAAAGAAAATTACAAATGCTTGAAATTTATACTATTTATTACATTGATGTCAGCTACTTTTGATCAACCTTTCATCCTTGAGCATCGTGCTTCTTACCCTTCTACTTATACGTGCTTGGAGCTGGAGCCTTAGGGGTGGTTGGCGTTGTCACCAGAGGAGAACTCATTAGAGCAGTTGTCGAAAAATGTGTAGGCGTGGGCTCATTGGAAAAAGAGCAGTAGAGAGCTCACCAAAACTAGCGCCAACGAAGAGCTCATTGGGGTTGCCGTCAGAGGAAGTTTTATTGTCGGAGCAGGCACCATAGGGGTGGATGAAGATGTTGTTGCCAGCAATGCGGGGTGGAACAAACTTGCTAGAGAAGATTTGAGACGACGCTCACCTGAAAAAAACATGACACTTCATGCTTGGAATTATCATGCATGCCATCATGTTTTCAATTTGGTCTTCATTTTTTCGTTGAAAATGACTTTTTCTTGTTTTAATTTTATTGAAGATTGTAGTCTCTATCTCTTTTAGTTTAGTTTTGATTTTGACAATTTTGCATGCCAATACACATTTAGCATGTGTGACATTGAATTGATTGTTTAGCTAGGCATGAGTGTAGTTTATGTCAATCTTGCTTAGTGTTCTTACCGAAATCCGGAACCGTGACACGTTAGGGTTGACGTGGTTGAGTGGGATCTTGAACTTCACATGTTAGCTTGGAGAGGTACCTTTGACAAGAGGGGGGACTTGCAAAATAAAGGACTCCAACGCTCAAGTAAGAGTATATGTTAGGAAAATAAAGCAAGTATATGCTTAAGTAAAGCTCATATGAGTGAGAGAGAGGGGGGAACATGCTTGTTGTCGTGTGCTGAGTGTGTGAGCAGTGTAGAGGAATTTGATGGAACCTGTATTTATATTAGTTGAGCGAGGGTGCTGGTCCTTCTTTGTAAGGGCTGTTGTAGCCTTGTAGATAACCCGACTTGTAGATAATAGCCGGGAGCTTGTAGATAATGTTAGAGATAAACATTTGCTTATAGATAAAAGGTAGAAGCTAATCGTAACTTTTAGATAATGTGTGGCGTTATAGATAATTAATTACTTACCAATGGATAAGATATTCAAATACATTTGAATATTAGTTAGGTTAGAGATAACTTGTTTGTTGGGGAGCCTGACTGCTAAGGGCCAGCGTCCGCGCTCCTGTAGCAAGGCTGATGTGGAGGGTTGACATGTGTCTCTGAGTTCCAAGTAGGATGCCACGTAGATTTTGTGGGTTCTAGACAGTACATAAGCCCCCAAGCTCTGAGCCGGCTTGCGGGTGAAAGAGGTTGTCTAGTGCTAGAAGAGATTATCTCGTGTCGAGGGAGTTTGTCTGATGTCTGGGGTAGTAGTCTTGACAAGCAGAGGGTGACGAGTTTTTCGAGCCCCCAAGTATGGACGAGTGTTGTCCTGTGTTAGGTGTGGCAACCTTGATGAGCATAAGAGAAATGCAGGTCGATGTGGCTTTTCAAGCCCTCGAGCCTGGACAATGGTTGTCTGGTCTGCTTCTAGCAAGTTGTTCGTGATGGATATGTCTTTAGCTTGTCGGGTAAGGTAAGTCGTCAGATTTAACAACTTTGCCCTTTTCTAACCGTTTGGAAAGTGCGTTAAAGGCAGACGTTACGTTTGTCTACTGCAGCAAGCGTGTGCAGCGCACATGCAACACTCTTGCATACGTGTCACTCACGAAGTGGGCATGTACTGGAGTGGCGGTTCGTGCGTGAGTGGGGGAGCGTTATGGTGCAAAATTTTAGGGCACCTTTTTAGCTCCCGCGAGTTACTGAAGAGTTTGTCTCTCCTTTAAATGAAGTGGAGGTTTAATTTCGGGTCACTATTCATTGTCTTCTTGCTTCCTTGCTTTCTCTTGTGCTTTCTAGCTTTCGGTTTCCCTTTCTTCTTCCTCCAACTTCCAAAGGTACTTTTGTCCACCATAATGTCTTCTTTTCTGTCTGATTCTGCCATCAATATGAGTGGCAGTGATTCTGGGGGCTTGATTGAGCAATCCATCATGGATCGGGAGGTCATCTCGATAGGAAGTTCCTCATCTGAGGATACTCACCAAGGTGCCTCCGATAGCGAGTCCTCCTATTCGGAGAGGGTGAGGGCCTCCAGTAGAACAGGTGGGGGTGCTTCTCACCCTTGTGGAGGGGCACGACCTTCCGCTGCTGCTAGGGAGTCTGTCCTGGTTACTGTGATCCTCTCCCCGTCTGTTTCCAGGGGTGTGAGGAGAAGTAGTGGCAGAGGAGATGTGAGGGCGTCTCCTTGCGTGCAACGTAGCTTGAGTGTTGGGTCGCCATCATCCACCTCGGTTGTTGTTGGCTATGAGTGGGTCAGAGACGACATGTTGAAATATAAGTCTTGTTTGACCTTGACAGCGAGTGTCGTTGTGCTCAGCACCATTTGAAGTTGGTGAGCCCTGAAGACTCCTATAAGCTGGCCGCTTAGGGTTGCGAGAGAGATGACTTCCCATTTTTGAGGATGGCGCCTGGTCATCTGCCCTTCTTCTTTATGTACAGATGTTTGTTTGAGGTCCTGGGTGTTATTTTACCCTTGACCACTTTTCAGTGTGCTCTGTTGGAGCACTTGAATGTGGCCCATTCCCAGCTTCACCTGAAACAGTTAGGCAATTGTGAGGGTTTTTGAAGTTTTGTGTCCTTTCTTCAACATCCGGCCTAGTGTGCTAGTCTTCTTATTTTTCTTCCAAATGAAACTGAGTGGCAAAATTGAATGGGTCTCCTTGAACAACATATCCAAGAAGCTGTTTAAGTTTGATTGAAACATTTTTTGCCGTTTTAAGGACCATTTTTTCAAGGTCCTGGCTACTGATGTCGTGGCTTATGGCATGCCATTGATTTTTAACAGGGGCAAGGAGCCTTGGTTCCTATTCTATTGGCAGCTTGATCCTACCAGGTTCAAGTCGTATGATGAGGATCTGTTGACCCTTATGGAGAAGGTCGACAAAGAAATTTTGGAGCAGCTGCTGGCCTCACTGGACAGATGAACCATTTTGTCTCTTCATTCGACGAGCGTTCCTCTCGCTACCTTGGATGGTAAGTGCCTAACCTTGCCCTCGTTTGTGTCTGAGGTCGGTGTCAACCAATGATTAACACGTGTTTTGTGTTGTTGTCTTACTTGTTTTGCACGCATTATGGGTGATTTTGCCTAGAGGCCACTAATGAAGTAGGTCAGACCTGCAGGTGGGATTGTGCCACTGTCTGTTGCTGTTCAATTTGTTGAATAAAGGAGCCATCTTACTGGTGAGGTTGGTCTTGTTGTTGTTGTTGCTGAGGTCACCCCCAACATTCCTTCCTCTGTTTTAGCAAAGAGAAAGAGGGATGATGTTGTTGGGCTGTCTAGCCGCAAGAAGTTGAAGGCCCCTATGAGTCTTTGTGCCCTAAGTCAAGATGCAAGGTTAATGCCCACTGCGGGTTGCCTTCCGACTGTGCCAGATATGCCCCCGGCTCCACCGACCGTCGAGGCTTCTACTGCTGCTACTAGTACATCGGCTACTCCTGCTCTTTCACCTCCTCCCATTGTTGCTATTCAGAAGGTTACTCCTACTGCTATTGAAGTTGTTGTGCCAACCACTTAGGTTGATTCTTGATGCAATCCTACCCCCCAAGGGTATTGGATAGAAGACTCCAAGATGATTGTGCTAGAGATGCTAAAGAAGGCCCTAGGGTTCTCATGAACCTAAGGGTAGATTTTTTGAGCCCATGGGCCAAGGTTGGGTCCACTCTTCTTTGTAAATATTAGAATAGGTTTTTCCTTTTTTTTGGGCTTGTATTTTGGCCATTCTAGTAATATAGGGTTTTAGCCTTGTATTTTAGGGCATTTTGAGTAGTCTTTGTAGTAGGGATTTTTTTTTGTATTTTCACGTATTTTGATATGGGGTGAGCTTAGCTATTATAGGGGGTGTGTAGCTAAGCTATAGCTTCTCATCTTAAAGAGGTGAACTTAGTTATTAGAGAGGTATGTGTAGCTAAGCTCTAGCTTCTCTAGGAATCTTCTCAAGGAAGCTTCTCAAGGGGTGATTACACCTCTGATGTATTGGGTGGGTTCCTGTTCTGGTGGAGTTTGTTGCTCACGCTGCTGTGGTTGTTGTCTTTGTCTGCCTTGGTCTTTTGCTCTTCTTCTGTCTGCTTCTTGGTTCCTTTGCTGCTCCTCTTGATGTCCTCCAAGTCTTGGTGGTTGTTAAGTCTCTTAATAAACTGGGTTGAGTACCCAGCCTGTATAAGTTCTTCTATCTTGTCTTTTAGGGCCCAACTGTAACACCCTGAAATATTACTAGTTATAAATCGATGTTTAATTGTATTTATCGTGTTATTTGACTATATGGTTGACTTGAATGAGTTGAGGTATGACTTGAATTAGTCATGTATGAATTTATTGATGTGGATGCTAAGTTATGTGGAGTTTGTTGAACTAAGTTGAAATTATGAGATTTCAAATTTTACCCAAACCTATATCAGTAAAATCGTGATCCCAGATTCGTTAACTGTTCAATCATTTTAAAATTTTGTCTGGAGCTTCCGAAGAAAATTCTCGACAGTCCGACTCTGGGATTTTAAAAATAAAAACCTTTGATGTCTTGTTAAGCGAGAAGGGTGTGCTAAGTGCAATTCCAACCCGAGAGAGAATTACGTTGAGCGAGATTTGGCCCGCTAAGCGAGCCCTAGTGCAGAGGGAGTTGCGCTAAGCCCAAATTGTCGTGCTATGCGCGAAAAGTGGACTCCGGCTTAGCGAGATGAGCTCGCTAAGCGAGATCTGTAGATTATGAATACGTTCCTCAGTGTGAAAAATACGATTTTTCACTCTCCTCTTCTCCAAAATGCCACTTAAACTCTAAAACCTCATTTTCCACCACCCACGACAACTGGTAGCCGCCGCGAGCCGCTGAACCCCCACACCAAGAGGAACACTTTAATCGGAGCGGAATCCTCAGAATCCTCCTCAAGGATTCGGTGGAGAAAATCCCCCAATCCTCAATTGCATAGCTTCTCTGAGGTAATCTTGACTTCTAAGCCTTTCTCCTAGTTAGTTTGAGTTCCTCTTAGTGTCTCTTGTGTGTTGGGTACTGTAATAGGGTGTTTTGATACTTCCTTTGAAAAACTCTAGAGAATGAGACATTGTAAAAGTTATCTTTTTATAACATGGATGTTATTATTTTGACCTTCACTGAACCCCGATCACATTGGCGTGATCGGAATTTCAAAATGATGTTTCCTTTTTGTAGAATTTGAAACACCCCTCAACCCTTTATGTTTGAAAGGGGTATTTGACTCTGAATGTTGTCATTACCTTGTTTCTGAAATCTATATTAAATTTCCTTCAATTTGGCATATAGAACCTTGCGTTTGGATTGACGATCGTGAGCGAGAGAGACTTTTAAGCAACACAAAGAGGAACTAAAGGAGAGCTCACAATAGGTAACGGGAGTTTATTATAGTTTGCAGCTTTTAATGCCATAGTTAGGGTCAGGGAACCTAACTATGGGGATGTATGCCTGTCCCTGTTGCATGTTGGTTTTCAAGAAAACAATGTTTTTGACTAATGGGATGCGACATATCTATTATTGATTAATAACCTTACTATTAGACTTGTGTGGTCTAAAGACCTGGGAAGTGTGAATCTCAGGCATGAACTATAAATGTATGTATATGCGGAATGTGACTTACTGTTGATGTTGCTATTGATGACATTAATTGATATGAGGTAAGGTTGATGTTTATGATGATATTGAAATGAGATGATGTTGTTATTCATGATTATGTCAATATGAGTTGATGTTGTTATTGATGATTTTGTTAATATGAGATGATGTAGTTGTTATTGATAATGTCATTGAGATGAGATGATGTTGATGTTGAGAGTGATATTGAGATGAAATGTTGATGATATTGAAAATATATTGTGATGATGTATGTTGTGTATATACATGGGGGGTGCATTGACCTTGTTGGATGTCCCTGGTGGGGGAAATAGAGAGGTTAAAGAGTTTTAAGCATCTCTGGAGGGGGATGACTTAGAATGTTTAATTATCCACAATCAATGCATTGATGGTGTCCATGTTTTATACGTTGTATGTTATGTATGTTCATGGGGGGATGCAATGACCTTGTTGGATATCCCTGGTGGGGGAAATAGAGTGGTTAAAGAGTTTTAAGCATCTATGGAGGGGGATGGCTTAGAATCTTTAATTATCCACGGTAAGTGCATTTGATGTTACCCATGTTTCATACGTTGCATGTTGTCTATGTTCATGGGGAGGGGTGTAGTGACCTTGTTGGATATCCCTGGTGGGGGAAATAGAGTGGTTAAAAAGTTTTAAGCATCTCTGGAGGGGGATGACTTAGAATCTTTAATTATCCATGGTCAGTGCATTTGATGGTGCCCATGTTTCATACTTCATATGACATGGAAATAGTATAAACTTGTTAGTAAGCACTTGTAGTTTCTTGTAAGGAGGAATACATGTACTAGGGGGCATGTCACTCAGTTTGGAACTCCTTTGAGACTCAAGCTAATCACCGTGGGGGGGAGGGGGGGGGGAGTTGCCTGTGCATGATAGGGTGACCTCGACACTTACTGCCTAGTTTTCCTAAGTGACATTGCATTTGAGAGTTGAGGTCAGGTGCATGCATCATACTGAGCATGATTGATTGGAAATATGGACTGATGATGACTATTTGTTGAGTGTGTGTTGGACTAGTGAATTTGTTGGATCAAGTGGCCTTGGAATAATTAAGAAGGGGGGTTGAATTAATTATTAATGAACCTTTACTATTTAAAAAACTAATCCTTCTTAAGCTTTTACTATGTTGTTAAGAAAGTGAAGAACAGTAATTGAAACTTAACCAAAAGTAAAAGCGATAATTAAAAGTGCACAGCGGAAATTAAAAGTGTAGGGAAGAAGAAAACAAACACAAGAGTTTTATACTGGTTCGGCAACAACCCGTGCCTACATCCAGTCCCCAAGCGACCTGCGGTCCTTGAGATTTCTTTTCAACCTTGTAAAATCCTTTACAAGCAAAGATCCACAAGGGATGTACCCTCCCTTGTTCTCTTTGAACAAACAAGTGGATGCACCCTCCACTTGAACTGATCCACAAGAGATGTACCCTCTCTTGTTCTCAGTTACAACAACCCAAGTAGATGTACCCTCTACTTGTACCACAAAGGATGTACCCTCCAATGTGTTAAGACAAAGTTCTCAGGCGGTTAGTCCTTTGAAACTTTGTGAAGGGGAAACAAAAGATATCTCAGGCGGTTAGTCCTTTGAAATCTTTTGTGTAAGGGAAAGGGAAGAATCAAAAGAATTCTCAAACTGTGTCGTTTTGAATTCTTTGAAAAGGGAGAAGGGAGACACAAAAGAATTCAGGCGGTTAGTCCTTTGTTCTTTTGGAAAAGGGAGAAGAGAGACACAAAAAGAATTCAGGCGGTTAGTCCTTGTCGAATTATTTTTGGCAAAGGGAGAAGAGAGACACAAAAGAATTCAGGCGGTTAGTCCTTTGTTCTTTTGGAAAAGGGAGAAGAGAGACACAAAAAGAATTAAGGCGATTAGTCCTTGGCGAATTCTTTTTGGCAAAGGGATAAGAGATACACAAAAAGAATTTAGGTGGTTAGTCCTTGGCGAATTCTTTTTGGCAAAGGGAGAAGAGAATGAAAAAGATGAATAACACAAGTTTTTGAACAAAGAACTTTTCTTGGAAGAGAAAGTTTTGAACAAAAAATTTTAGAAAGATGAAGAGAAAAAGAATCAGAAAAATTCTGTAGAAAGAAATGAAAGAAAATGTTGAAAGATAGAATGATTGAAAGAGATGATGGATCATTTTTAAGTTCATGCCATGGTCACATATTTATAATCTCTTGATGACTCAAGTCAAAGTTTGTGATTCTTGGCAATTTGTTTTAAAACTAGTCATTTAGAAAAGTTGTGACTTTTGAAAGAATCTTTAGAAACAAGTCACTTGAAGAATTGTGACTTTTGGAAATGAATTTTTTGAAAACAGTCACTGGTAATCGATTACCATTAAGGCGTAATCGATTACACAATAACAGATGTGACTCTTCATTTTGAATTTTGAAAATCTTAACGTTTTAAAACACTGGTAATCGATTACATGATTATGGTAATCAATTACCTTTGTAAATCAGTTTGAAAAACAATGTTGGCTACTGATAATCGATTACTACCTTATGGTAATCGATTACCAGAGAGTAAAACTCTTTGGTAAAAGGTTTTGTGAAAACTTCATGTGTTTCTCAATGTTTTGAAAAACTTTTTAGTACTTATCTTGATTGGGTCTTCTCTTGATTCTTGAATCTTGAGTCTTGAATCTTGATCTTGATTATTCTTGATTCTTGATTCTTGAAACTTGATCTTGAAACTTGAAACTTGATTCTTGAATCTTTGCTTGAAACTTTGCTTAACTCTTGATTCTTTGACATCATCAAAATAACCTTGGAAAGCATTGCTTCCACAAAGTTTTTGTGTAAGCTTATGATATTTGTTAATGTTTTCTTACTAATTGTGGTTATTTGGTTTTTGTATTGATTTCCTTTTATAATAAACTCACCCCTCGCAATTTTTGTACCGTGTGGTTGGTACCCATGATGATCGCGAACCTTTGTTCGTGGGAGCAAAATGACAACAGTAGAGGATGAGAAGTGAGATTCTTTTATGGAGCCGCCGAGCCGACGTGATGATGTTGAGATTATTTTGGGAGAGAGTTGTGTTTAGTTAATCAACTCCATAACTCTTTTTGTTGATTTAAAGATGTAAATCAAAAATTTAATTATATGTATGAACAATATTAGGTTGCATCAACAGTCTTCTGTGTTGTGACCAATTTCACGATGATATTTACAATATTAGGTTGCATTTGACCCCGGCCTGAGAGCTTTCGTTTGGGGTAGCTGAATGGGCACCTCTAGGTTGAATGCTTCCTCGAGAATCGTGGTACGATTGGCCGTTGGGGTGTGTAACGCTCATACCTGGGCCCTTTGTAGAGAGGCTGGCGCTTGTCTAGCTTGTGCAAGTTGGCCTGGGTGTGTGCTATGCACTTGTCGCACTTCTATCCTGCTTGGTGGACTTCATTCTGAAATCTGAACATTTCTTCCATTTGGATGTAGCCCTTGGGTTGTTCGCGCAATTTGTGTATGCTACCGGGTAGTTTTTTTGCACAGATTGTCTATGAACTTGGTGGGGCATAAGGCAAGGAGCATGGAATGCAACACTACCTCGGGATTGAGATTTCGGATCTGGACGGCTGTGCGCCCAAATTTGTCCATGAACTTTCTGAGGGACTTGTTGTCTACTTGTCGTAGATTGGCCAAGGCGGCCGAGGTCATGCAGTGAGACTTGCTAGTGTCATATTGCACATTTGAATTGTTTGACGAGGGTGTCAAAGCTATCTATGGACCTTAACGAAAGTCCATTGTACCAGGTCAATGCTGCTCCCTTGAGGGATGTTGGGAAGATACGACATAGAATTGCGTCGTTGTTGGTCTAGAGGCTCGCCTGTGTCAGGAAGTCGTCCAGATGCTCATCTGGATCTGTTGTCCCATCCTATCGCTCGAGGTTGATCAGTTTCCACCTGTTGCAACCTGCCCTCCGAAGGGGCACGACGCGGGACTCGATGGATGCATCTTCCAAGGAAGGAAAATGCGTGGAGTCGCCACCAATGTTTATTCGAGGAAAATGTCAGAAAAAACAAAATGGAAAAGGTCGAAGGTCTGTGTATTTTGAAAATGAAGGTTCTGGAGTTGTTTACGTACGGGGAAGGTATTAGCACTCGACACGTCTGTTACAAGGGACGACAACCTCTAATCAAGTGTGCAAATCATGACTTCAAAACTATGTATTTTCCCTTTTTATGTTATCTTTTCCCTTTTTTATGTTTTTTAACTTTTGTTCCTTTTTATGTTTTTTACTTTTTTGGGGTCGACAAGGGTGTTTCCCTCGCTCCTATGTATTCCTTAATTGTGATGAGGAAATAAGACCTACGTAGTTCTTTAAGAACTGAATGTTGGTTAAGTTGTTTTTATCTTTTTTGAAAGATTGGTTTTAACCGAACAAAATTTGTTTTAAGGCGTTGGACCTGAAAACAATCTTTTGATTTTTGAAAAGAGGAGAGAGTCGTTAAGGTGCTGGACCTTGAAACGATATTCTCAAATTTGACAGGTGAGAATCG
Source organism: Glycine soja (assembly GCF_004193775.1). Classification (NCBI taxonomy): domain Eukaryota; kingdom Viridiplantae; phylum Streptophyta; class Magnoliopsida; order Fabales; family Fabaceae; genus Glycine; species Glycine soja. The sequence continues at coordinate 40,162,679 of NC_041005.1, forward strand.
TTAAGGTGTTTGGACCTTGAAATGACCTCTTGATTTTTGAAAGGAGAGAATCGTTAAGGCATTGGACCTTGAAACAATCTCTTGTTTTTTTGATGAAATGAAGAAGTTTATGAGTTGGTTTTATTTGGTTTTGGCTCATTAATCTTCAATCCTTTTTTAAAGATAACTCGTGGTGTTATTGATCGGTTAAAACTTATTTTACATTGATGGGAAGAGTTTATGACACAAACGATCGATCGAAACTTATTTAAACAGTGATTAAATGAGATTACAACACAAATGATCAGTTGAATACTCGCTTAAAACAAAGAAAAAGATTACCGGTAGTAGAAGAATGAAGATGAAGACATGCAAAGCAAGGATAGCCCCCTAAGGGTGCATAGAATGAATTCAAAGCTTCTAAATAGAAAACTATCTGGTCGAAGATTGAAGAACGATGAAGAACGAACGAAGAATGGCGAAGAACGTTCACAGAATTGATCGTGGGAACATTACGGAAACGCCTCGGCCTTGATTTTTCTTCTTCTTTCTCCTTCTTCTCACCAATTTCAGTGACAAATGCTTACTAAGGATGCTGAACCCTATCCCTATAGTCTCCCACGCCTATTTATAGCAAAAATAGGGGAGGAGCTTGCCGCCCAGCTCGCCCAGGCGAGCTGGTGGCTTAGGCTTGAAGTAACATGCTTGCCTAGGCGAGCTGGTTGCTTCATGTAGAAGCTTCCTTATGGGCTTAGATGGGCCCAGGGCTGAAGAACACCCCCTAAATTGATTAGTTCAGCCCCATTTTGAGCTTTTGGCTTATTTCCTTGCGAAACATCACAAAATCTTACGGATCGCGCGACAATTGGCTCTAAGCAAGTCAATGTGACCAATAAAAACCTGTATGTCGACAAACAATTGTCCCCGAACAAAATTAGGGTATGACACCACCCCAAGGGTATGTCTGCCTCCATAATGCAGTCAACAAAAGGATGCCGACGGATAGTCCATTTTGGGCGGTGCATGTGGGAGAGACTCAGATCATCTACAGTGTTGCCTGTGCTTCGGGGTATGATTCCCCTTGGGTGCATTCAGGAAAGTTGTGAGTTGATTACTTATGGCCGTGGGGACGTCTGACACGAGCCTCTAGCTGGTCATGGTCAGCCTTTAGCTTTGTCAACTCTTTCTCGTGGCATCGCTCCATTTTTGTGATGTAGTTTTTGAGTTAATGTAGAGTGTCTGTGTCCGTCATAGCTGTCGGATGAGGATGGGAGTTTGTTGGGGGGGGGGGGGGGTCTCGTGTGTGAGGCTAGACCGATTGCTAACCACAGATGAATTTTAGAGGATTGACGAGAGGCCTCGGGGTATGTTTTACTGCTGCCCCACGGTGGGCGCCAAATGTTCTTACCAAAATCCAGAACCGTGACATGTCAGGGTTGACTTGGTTGAGTGGGGTCCCGAACTTCACACATCGGCTTGGAGAGGTACCTTTGACAGGAGAGGGGACATGCAAAACAAAGGACTCCGACGCTCAAGTAAGAGTATGTGTTAGGAAAATAAAGTAAGTATATGCTTAAGTAAAGTTCGTATGAGCGAGAGAGGGGGGGACACATGCTTTTTGTCGTGTGCTAAGTGTGTGAGCAAGTTGTGTAGAGGGGTTTGATAGAACCTGTATTTATATTAGTTGAGTGAGGGTGTTGGTCCTTGTTTGTCGGGGTTGTTGTAGCCTTGTAGATAATTCTCGGCTTATAGATAATAGCTGAGAGCTTGTAGATAATGTTAGAGATAAACATTTGTTTATTGATAAAAGGTAGAAGATAATCGTACCTTGTAGATGATGCGTGATGTTATAGATAATTAATTACTTGCCAATGGATAATGTATTTAAATACATTTGAATATTAGTTAGGTTAGAGATAACTAGTTTGTTGGGGAGCCCGACTGCTAAGGCCCAGACGTCCGTGCTCATGTAGCAGGGTTGACATGAAGGGTTGACACATGTCTTTGAGTGCTAGTAGGATGCCAAATAGATTTTGTGGGTCCTCGACAATACACTTAGCTTTATAACCTTTGTGCTTGGATTAGTTATCTTTGAAAGATTAGAAGTTCATTGAACTATTTATGAACTTGGTAATAGATTACAATGCATGTGTGTAATCAATTACTCAATTCAAGATTGATTCATAGAGGTTTACTTCTCATTCTAAGTGAGATTTGTCGAATTAATTGATTACAACCTTTGGGTGATCGACTACATTGCTTTTCATATTAGAAAGAACATCTGTAAACTCTCTGTAATCAATTACAAGATTCTGGTAATTAATTACGAAATTTTGGTAATTTGTTACAATGCTTCTAACTTTCTTAGATGGTTATTTAAGATTAAATTAATCGATTATAAGGTATTGGTAATCAATTACATTGATCTTAGATGGAAACCCAGGTCCATTTTTAGTAGTTTAACCTATTACAAAATGGTCATTAATGGTGTTGAGTATTTTCTAGATTTTTTTGGGAGATGTTTCTGACCATAAATTTAAGAATGGCGTAAGTATCCAAACTTAGAATCACCAAGCTTTCACATGCTTGGAAGTATAAATAAGTGGAATATTAAGCTTATATAAGAGATTTTTTAGTAGTGGGACAATAACTATGTGTAAGGCAAAAATTCTGTTTATCACCAAAACTCATCTCCATAGTAAACATAATTTGGGACAGGGTATCAATTAAAATTAGCTACTAGTTTAGTAGATGTGAGTGGGCTAAAAACATATTGAAGTTGGAATTAATAAATTATTATAGTTTCCTTTTCTTAAACTGTTTGACTGCTTAAGTATGAATATTGTTGTATCTCTAAAACATAGAATGTTACACTATTGCAATACCAGCAATATAATCCTTTCAATGGAACAAAATCTAAAAATATATAGTATAACACAATAAACTAATTATATTGAACTGAGTCTTAAATCAAGATTCAAATGTGGAAATGCCACCTTATTTAGTAACTGTTATTTCTCATAGCTAGATGGACAATTAAGCATTTGTTAGTGTCTTTCATTAGATATTTATTAATGATTAGATACTTTCCCCCCCTTTTTTAGTTGTTACTCTTCTAGCAAATTCAATGGATAAGGAATGGATGAATTAAGCATTTGTTAGTGTCTTTCATTACATATTTATTAATGATTAGATACTTTCCCCCCCTTTTTAGTTGTTACTCTTCTAGTAAATTCAATGGATAAGGAATGGATGAATTTTCCGAGATATAGCTCGGGGTACAATAATGATGTTGAGTATTTTCTAAATTTTGCATACACAAAAGGAAAACCTCAAGGACAATAGATTTTGTGCCCTTGTGATAAATGTCACAATGTTTTATGGAGGACAAGGGCAGTAGTATTCGAACATTTAATAGGATATGGATTTGAAAAATGATATAATACTTGGGTTCGTCATGGTGAGGAGCTAATAAACCCCAATGATCTTGATTATCTTTCAAGTGATGAAGATGAAATCGATGATACTGATGGACTACTAAATGAAAGATTTAGAAAAGTGGTACAATAAGAAAATGAAGTTAGTGAAGGCCCCAATGAAGATGCTAAAAAGTTTGATAATTTATTGGAAGAAGCCAAGCAAGAGTTATATCTGGGCTGCAAAAACTTCTCTAAACTATCATTTACCATTCGACTATGTCTATTGAAGTATCTTTATGGTTGGAGTAATGAATCATTCATTGCTCTCTTAGAGTTGTTGAGAGAAGCTATGCCTTAGTTGAATATTCCTGTTACATTTAATAAAACTAAAGGCACGATAAAGGACTTAGGCCTTGATTATAAAAGATTGATGCTTGTCCTAATGATTGCATGTTATATTGGAAAGAAAATGTGAATGATACATGCTGCCATGTTTGTCATACTTCAAGATGGATTGAAAAAGAATAGAAAAAGCATATAAAGTTCCAGCTAAAGTGTTGAGACACTTTCCCTTGATACCTAGACTTCAAAGATGGCTAGCTCATTAAGGTGACATGAAAAAGAATGTTCTAAAGATTGAAAGTTGAGGCATCTTACAGATGGAGAGGCATGGAAAGAATTTGATAAATGTCATCCTGGCTTTGTTGGTGATTCACGTAACATAAGACTTGGATTGGCAAGTGACGGACTTAATCCCTTTAGAACAATAAGTACAAGTCATAGTACTTGGTCTGTGGTACTAATACCATATAAATTTCCACCTTGGTGGTGCATGAAGGCTGAGTACTCTATGTTGTCCCTATTAATACCTAGCTCAACATCCTCGGGGAATGACATTGATGTGTATCTCCAACCATTGATTGAAGAGTTGAAGGTGTTGTGGGAAATAGGAGTGGAAAAATATGATGCATCACTACATCAAACTTTCTAAATCCGAGCAGCACTATTGTGGACTATTTGTGACTTTCTTGGGTATGCTATGTTGAGTGGCTGAAGTACAAAAGGGAAATTAGCATGTCCTTGCTGTAATTATGTTGGAAAAAAAAACTTAACTCACAAAATAAAGGGAGATGAATGCACACATTTTATTGAATAATAATCTGTTTAAATTAAGATTTTTGTAACTGAACGAAATTATAAAAGCAATAACTAACTTTCTAAACAATATCCATTAACATAACAACTATTGTAACTGAAAGGAATCATAAAAAGCAATAACTAAAAATAAAACAAACAGTCCTAAACACTCATGATAGGCAACTGCAGATACACATGTTCAACACTCCTTCTTGTATCAGTGGTTGGCAAGTCCAAGTTTCCATCTCAGTAACTCAAATCTGCTTCTCGGAAGAGCTTTGGTGAAGATATCTGACAGCTGGTCTTCAGTCTTGCAGTACTTCAAGCACACTGCACCATCCCTCTGTACATCTCTAGGAAAAAATAATTTGATGCTAAAATGCTTTGTTTTTCCATGAAAAAAATGTATTTTTAGAGATGGCTATGGCTGCCTGATTGTCCACCATTACTTCAGTAGTTGTATCTTGTTCCAAGTGCAAATCAGTTAGCATTTTCCTTAGCCATAAGGCTTGATTAACAGCTACTGTGGCTGCTATAAATTCACCTTCATTCTGCTTAATCTCCATACCAAGGAAATAGGACATTTCTCCTAGGTTTGTCATCTTAAAGACTTGCATCATATCATCCTTGAACTGCTGAATAAGTTTAACATTGCTGCCAGTGACTAAGAGATCATCAACATACAAAGAGATCACAATGAAGTTAGCTTGATCACCTTTGATGTATAAAGTGGATTCACTAAGACTTTTAACAAATCCTAGTTTTGATAAATACTCATCAATCCTGCTATACCAGGCTCTTGGGGCATGTTTCAAATCATACAAAGCCTTCTTTAATAGATAGACTTTGTCCTCATGTCCTTTCACAAGGAAACCTTCAGGTTTCTCAACATAGATTTCTTCCTCCAAAAATCCATTTAACAAAGATGACTTGACATCAAGTTGGCAGATTTCTCATCCCTTCTGTGCTGCAATAGCTACCAACATCCTAATGGTATCTTGCCTTGTAACTGGAGCAAAAGTATCAAAGAAATCTCCTCCAAAAATTTGAGCATACCCCTTTACTACTAACCTTGCTTTATGTTTGTTGATTGAGCCATCTGCATTCAGCTTTGTTCTAAACACCCACTTCACACCTATGACTTTTCTGTGTTCAGGCCTTTCAACGAGTTCCCAAGTCTGATTTTTATCAATCATGACAAGCTCCTCCTGCATTGCAGCACTCCATTTTGGATCCTCCTTTGCATACCAATATCATGCAGGTTCTAGAACTGCTACATTGCATCTTTCATAAATATCTGAGAGCAATCTAGTGCCTCTCACGGGTGCATCATCAAGTAACTCATATTGTTTTTGCAAAGGGTCAACTATCGACATCTTTTCAGTATCATTCCATCTCCATTTCTCATTCTCCATGAAGTACACGTCCCTACTTATCAGAATTTTCCTTATATGAGGTTGGAAAACTCTATAAGCTTTAGATACTGAACTATATCCCACAAAGATACCAGGTTCAACTTTTTTGTCTAGCTTGTCTCTCTTAATCTGTGGCACATAAGTAAAACACAAGCATCCAAATACTTTAAAATTTTTCAAGGAAGGTTTATAACCATACCAAGTCTCAAAAGGAGTCTTCCCGTTTACTGCTTTGGTGGGAAGTCGATTTAGCAAGAATACTGCAGTGTTTGCAGCTTCTGCCCAATATTCCTTAGGTAATCCTTTTTCATGAAGCATACATCTGACCATTTCCATTATCGTCTGATTCTTTCTTTCACTAACCCCCTTTTGTTGAGGGGTGTAAGGAGCTGTTAATTGATGCTCAATGCCTGCTTCCTCACAAAACATGGTGAATTATGCTGAAGTGTACTCCTTGCCGTTATCAGACCTCAAAGCTTGAATCATGCATCCACTTTGCTTTTCAATCCACTGCTTAAATCTCCAAAATACACCTGCAACCTCTTACTTAGACTTGAGAAAATAAATCCAGCACATTCTGGTGAAATCACCTATAAAGATGATGTAATATTTACTCTCTTTAAGTGAAGTAGTCCTTTGAGGTCCGGCCAAATCTGTGTGAATCAACTGCAGCTTCTCTGTTGCTCTCCAGGTTGATTGTTTGAAGGGTAATCTTGCTTGCTTGCCATATTGACACGCTTCACAGCTTGGTAATTTAGAATCTAAGTGAGGTAAGCCATGAACCAACTCCTTGCATTGCATGTTCAGCACAGCTGCATGATGAAAATGGCCTAACCTTTTGTGCCAAGCCTCTGTACTGTTTACAGTGGCTGGATAGGCTGCTTGCTCCTCCTTCAGGGGGTCAAATGAGAAACTTTTACCTCTCATTTTGATACTGAAAATTTCCTTGTCATTGACATTTTTAATCAAATAGTGCTTATTTTCAAAGATGACTTTAAACCCCTTCTCAACCAATTGTCCCACACTTAGTAAGTTTTGATCAATCTTAGATACATACAAAACATCATAAATTAATTTTGTACCTGTGCAACTTTCAATGGCTACAATTCCCTTTCCTTCAACAGTGATAAGATCACCATTTCCAATTCTAACTTTTGATACTTGTGATCTGCCCAACTCTCTGAAAAGCTCTTGATCGTGGGTCATGTGGTTGGTACAACCACTATCCACTAGCCAACATTCAATTGAGCTACTAAACAATTGCTCTTCCTCTTGTTGATCTGCAACTTGAGCCTCATTATTTTGTTGAAGATTGCTTTTGCAAATTCTCACATGATGCCCCAACTTGTTGCACTTTTCACACTTAACATTGGGTCTTCTCCAACATTTGAAAGGAGGATGACCCATTCTGCCACAGTGCTTGCAAGGAGGAAATCCTTTGTTGTTGTCTCCACTTTTTTTTGTTAGTGTTAGCCGCTGCTTCTTGTGTGTTAAAATTCTTCTTCTTGTATTTCTTCCACTCGCTTTTCTCTCCTTGGTTAATTTGCAATTTAGCTTGCAATGCTCCTTCCACAGAATCATTAACCCTCATTCTTTTTCTTTGCTCTTGGGCTTGCAAAGCATTTACAAGTTCTGCCAAGGTAAGTTTTGACAGATCCTTAGTATTCTCCAGGGATGTAATAGTAGCCTCAAATCTTTCAGGGACAGTCACCAGTATTTTTTCAACTATTCTTGAATCGCAAAATTCAGAACCAAGCAATCTTACTTTGTTGGCAATGCTAAGAAGCTTGTTAGCATACTCTTTAATTGTTTTAGACTCCTTTATTTTCTACATCTCAAATTATCTAACCAGATTCAGGGCTTGCATTCCCTTAATCCTTTCATCTCCTTCGTATTCATTCTTGAGAAAACTCCAAATTTCATATGCTGATTTGATGGTCATTATTCTAGTGAAAAATTCTTTTGAGACAACAGCAAATAAAGAATCTCTTGCCTTTGATTTCTTACTTTCCTCTCCTTTTGATTTTTATCTGAGCCATTGTTGGATTGGTTGGTAAAGGAAGAACTTCATAGTGTTCCTCAACCACTTCCCAGAGATCATTTGCCTCCAAATGTGCCTATATTCTTGCTGCCCAGATTTGATAATTATTACCATCAAACACAGGTGGTGCTAGTGCTGTGTATGGTGTTTCAGAATCCATCTATTTGATGAATTGAAGCAAGGTGTTTTGGCTTTTTGTAGTGGGTTTCACTCGGTTCACTCATAGGTCCCTTTTAAGAAGAAGGCTCTTGATACCAATCTGTTGGAAAAAAACTTAACTCACATAATGAAGGGAGATGAATGCACATATTTTATTGAATAATAATCTGTTTAAATAGAGGTTTTAGTAACTGAACGAAATTATAAAAGCAATATCTGACTTTCTAAACAATAACCACTAACATAACAACTATTGTAACTAAAAGGAATCATAAAAAGCAATAACTAAAAATAAAATAAACAGTCCTAAACACTCATGATAGGCAACTGCTGATACACATGTTCAACAAATTATGACACTAATTCGATTTATTTGAACAACAACAAAAAAGTGTTTTAAATGGATCATCATGTTTTTTTGCCTATGGATCATAGATATAGGTCAAATGCAAGAGATTTTAATGGGAGAACAGAATGTAGGCCATCACCAACTTTGTTAGAAGGGGAAGATGTCTTAGAGTTGTTATAAGACTCACTAATGTGTTCGGCAAGAGCAAAAGAGTCAAATCAAGGGTCCATGGGAGAAAAGATAATTTTTTTCCCGTTACCGTATTGGAAGCACAATACTTTATGTCATAACCTTGATGTGATGCACATACAGAAAAACATATTTGATAGTGATGTGTCATCATTTTCTCCTATTTCTTAACCCTTTTTGTTACCATTTTAATTACTGATTAGCCTTAATTGTCAAATTAATTATGCAGTTTTATCATTTGGGTCTACTGGACTAATTTTGTGTTTTTAATTTAATTTCAGGAGAATTATAAGCAATTGGGCTTGAATCCGGAATTGGGCTTGGACTTGAAGAGATCAAACAATTTTATTTTATCAAATCTTATCTTATTTAGATTTTATCTCATCTAGATATTATTTCATCCAATCTTATCTTATCTTATCTAGATTTTATTTCATCTAGATTTTATTTTATCAAATCTTATCTTATCTTGTCCAGATTTTATTTTATTTATGGGCTTGGACTTAAAACATATTTGTAAGCTTTGGGGCTGAGAACCTATATAACAACACCAAGGTTTTAGTTTTAGGAGGTTTTTTTCGTTTGGGGGAGGAGAATAATTTTAGGTTTTACAATTCCAGTTTTTACTGTTCATGCGTACTATTAACGTAGCAATAAAATTCGTTTTTTGCTTCAATCTGCAATTTCGTTTTCTACTGATTAATGGAAGGCTAAGTCTCCGACGTTGTTTTCTCTTGAGGATCAAGCACAACTCTCTTTGAGGTTTTATTATTACTATTGAATTCTGATCAGTTTTTCCTCCTCACCAATTACTCTATATTTGTTGCTATTAATCCATGCATACTTAGTGCTTGATTAATTCTCTGCGCTTAATTTACGTTCATGCTTAATGATCAGTCTCATTCATGATTAATTGGTGTATGTGTTGCTTAATCACATAATGACAACCTTATGTTAAATTTTGCTTAGTAATTTAATTTAGGGTTGGATTAAATGGTTGAACTGATAAAGGGTAAATTCTCGTAACCTAGGATAAGAGACTTGCTTGTGAATCAAGGGGAAAAAACATGTTTTAATTCTTTTATTTTCTAATTAAAATTTGCTCGCTGTTTAAATTACAAAAACAAACACCCCCCAATTCGTTACTATTTTATTACTACCTGTTATGAACGTTTGGTTGACCATTGCTCATTGGGAGACGACCTAGGATCACTTCCTAGATACTGCATTTTTAATGTTTATTTGATTCGGGTACAACCTTGATCAAATTTGGCGTCATTGCCGGGGAGCAGTGGGCCAAAGGTTCATAATAGTGTTTAGTTATTTTATTTTGTGTAGCATTCTGTTTTGCATTTCAGTTGCATCCCCTGTTTAGCGACTATTTTTAGCGACTGTTTCAGCTTTGTATTTTGTTGTGAACAGTGATGAACAATGATTAACGACTGAGAATTAGCGACTAATTTTGCAATTTAATTAGCAATTTTTGTTGTGATAGTTAGAGTTGTTATTTTTGGCTTATTTTTTGTGTGGTAGCTTCTTTTGATCCATATTTTGTGTGAAAAATACCAGGAGCACTTGGTGTGACAGTATTTGAGAGAGACAAAAATTTTGGGAACTTGTTTTTAGCAAAACTTAAAATGGCCATAACTTTTGCTCCGGGTATCAGAATGAATATTATTATATATGCATTTGGGGTAGAAAAAAATCTCCCATATTGTGACAACCTGCTTTAGCCGGTTGGGGTCTCCCAAACTCCAAAAATCATCCGTTTAATAAGTTTTTATTTTTTATTTTTCAAGTATTATTGTCGTATTTTTCTAAACTTTGCTTAGGTAGTTTTCATAGTTAGACTTTGAATTTTTGTTTGAAATTTTTTGTGCTATCTTTTCATGATTTTAGGGCATTCCTCACAAAATTTCAGCTCATTTTGATATCCTTTGAGTATAGCTGTAGTTTTACCCCCTTGTTAGGTGCTTGTTGAGAAACACATTATTTGCTACATATGGTGCATGACTAGGGGCAATCCAGGTGATTTACAACCCTTTGATCCTGAAATAGATATAACCTTTCATAGATTAGTTAGGCATAGCGTGCATCCTGGTCATTCTGTGCATTTTGAGCATTTTGAGCATTCTGTTGAGGGTGATTCTGAATATTCTGATTTTGAGCATTCCACTACTAATTTTCATACTGAGAACATGGCTCAACCTCCACCTTGTGAGAGGACTCTTAGGGAGATGGCTGCACCTGATTTCACTTATGAAAGCTTGTGCATTCAATATCCTGATGAAGGTGTTCCATATGTTCTCAAGACTGGACTTATACATTTGCTGCCCAAGTTTCATGGTCTTGCAGGTGAAGATCCTCATAAGCATCTTAAGGAGTTCCATATTGTTTGTTCCACCATGAAGCCCCCTGATGTCCAAGAAGATCATATCTTTCTAAAGGCTTTTCCTCATTCTTTGGAGGGAGTGGCAAAAGATTGGCTATACTACCTTGCTCCCAGGTCCATTTTCAGCTGGGATGACCTTAAGAGGGTGTTCTTGGAGAAATTCTTCCCTGTATCTAGGACCACTACCATCAGAAAAGATATTTTAGGCATCAGGCAACTTAGTGGAGAAAGCTTGTATGAGTACTGGGAAAGATTCAAAAAATTGTGTGCAAGCTGTCCTCACCACCAGATTTCTGAGCAACTCCTTCTTCAATATTTCTATGAGGGACTTAGCAACATGGAGAAGAGTATGATTGATGCTGCTAGTGGTGGAGCTCTTGGTGATATGACCCCTGCTGAGGCTAGGAATTTGATTAAGAAGATGGCTTCCAACTCCCAACAAAATAAAAAGCCATGAGGGAAAAACTTGAGGTGGCCATGAGGTGGCCACGGATTCATCTTCATCTACTGAAAATAAAAAGCTTGAGGGAAAACTTGATGCCTTGGTTAATCTAGTAACTTAGCTTGCCATGAATCAGAAATCTGCACCTGTTGCAAGAGTCTGTGGTCTATGTTCTTCTGCAGATCACCATACAGATCTTTGTCCTTCTTTGCAGCAATCTGGAGTCAATGAGCAACCTGAAGCTTATGCTGCAAACATTTATAATAGACCCCATCAACAACAAAAGAATAATTATGATCTTTCAAGCAATAGATACAATCCAGGTTGGAGAAATCATCCAAATCTGAGATGGGCAAGTCCTCCACAACAACAACAACCTGTCCCTCCTTTCCAGAATGTTGCCGGTCCAAGCAAGCCATATGTTCCTCCTCCAATACAGTAGCAGTCACAACAAAGACAACAAGAAACTGAGGCTCCTTCTCAACCTTCCTTAGAAGAGTTAGTGAGGCAAATGACCATCCAGAATATGCAATTTCAGCAAGAGACAAGAGCCTCCATTCAGAGTCTGACAAATCAGATGGGGCAGATGGCTACTCAGTTGAATCAAGCTCAGTCCCAAAATTCTGACAAATTGCCTTCACAAACTGTGCAGAATCCGAAAAATGTGAGTGCCATCACCTTGAGGTCTGGCAACCAAATTCAAGTGCCTCCACCAATAGCAGCACCTACACTTGAAAAAGAGGATGAGATAGTTGCACAAAAGAGAAAGCTTCCTAACAAAAATTTTCATGCAGGTGAACCTTCTTCTAGTAATTCTGACTTACAGCAGCCTCCTATCCCTCTTTCATTCCCACCTAGAGCAATTCCAAACAAAAAGATGGAAGAAGCGAAAAAAGAGATCTTGGAGACCTTTAGAAAAGTAGAGGTGAACATACCTCTGCTAGATGCCATCAAGAAGATTCCAAGATATGCCAAGTTTCTAAAGGAGCTGTGCACCCACAAAAGGAAGTTCAAGGGCAATGAAAGGATTAGCATGGGCAGAAACGTGTCAGCATTGATAGGTAAATTTGTTCCTCACATTCCAGAGAAATGTAAGGACCCAGGTACTTTCTGTATACCTTGCATTATTGGGAACAGTAAATTTGAGAATGCCATGCTAGATCTAGGAGCATCAGTTAGTGTCATGCCTCTGTCCATTTTCAATTCTTTATCTCTTGGACCTTTGCAATCTATAGATGTGATGATTTATTTGGCAAATAGAAGTGTTGCTTACCCCGCAGGTTTCATAGAGGATGTGCTGGTTCGGGTTGGTGAACTTATTTTTCCTGTTGATTTTTATGTTCTTAATATGGAAGAGGGATTTTCCCATGGTTCAGTTCCAATTATTTTAGGCAGGCCATTTATGAAAACAGCCCGAACCAAGATAGATGTTCATGCTGGCACATTGTCTATGGAATTTGGTGATATTGTTGTTCATTTTAACATTCTTTATGCCATGAAACATCCATCTGAGGATCATTCTATTTTTCGTGCTGAGATAATTGATCAAATTGTTGATGATTATATGTTTGATTTTGATTCTGTTCTTCATGGTAGGAAACATCCATTTTTATCTGATTTGCATACTTGTCATTCCTTATGCATTGAATCTGAATCTGAGTTTGAATTTGATCCCGTGTCTGACTTTTATGCTGAGAGTGAATTTGAATTTAAGTCTGGTGTTGTACCTCTTGATGTCGATTTTTTAGAGTCAGAATGCACTAACCATGTTGCAGGAAGTACATATACTTCTGACTTGCTTTATGAGGTACAGGCCAAGGAACCTTCTTTTTCTCCTACCCTGGTTCCTCTCACTGTTCAGCCACCACCCACACCAGAGTTGAAGCCCTTACCAGCAACCCTCAAATATGCTTACTTGGAGGACAAGGAAAAATTTCCAGTGATCATCTCTGCCTCCCTTGCTGCTGAGCAAGAGGAGAAGTTGTTGCTAGTTCTCAAGAAGCACAAGAAAGCCATTGGATGGACTTTAGCAGACATTCCTGGTATTAGCCCATCAACCTGCATGCATAGGATACTTTTAAAGGATGGAGCTAAGCCAGTGAGACAGCCACAGCGGCGACTCAACCCCGTCATTCTAGATGTGGTGAAAAAGGAAGTGACCAAGCTCTTACAAGTTGGAATCATCTACCCCATTTCTGATAGCCAGTGGGTGAGTTCAGTCCAAGTGGTTCCTAAGAAGACAGGCCTCACAGTGATCAAGAATGAAAAGGATGAGCTTATCCCCACAAGAGTGCAAAACAGCTGGCGAGTCTGCATTGATTATAGGAGGCTAAATCAGGTAACCAGAAAAGATCATTTTCCCCTGCCTTTCATTGATCAAATGCTTGAGCGCTTGGCAGGTAAGTCTCATTACTGTTTTCTTGATGGTTTTTCTGGTTATTTACAAATTCATATTGCTCCTGAGGATCAAGAAAAGACCACATTCACCTATCCCTTTGGCACTTTTGCCTATAGGAGGATGCCATTTGGCCTATGCAACGCCCCTGGTACCTTCCAATGGTGTATGCTTAGCATTTTCAGTGATTTTTTAGAGACTTTCATAGAGGTGTTTATGGATGATTTTACTGTTTATGAATCCTTTTTTGATGCATGTTTGGATAGTCTGTATAGAGTTCTTAATAGATGCATTGAAACTAATCTTGTGCTGAATTTTGAAAAATGTCACTTCATGGTAGAACAAGGTATAGTTTTAGGGCATATCATTTTGAATAGGGGCATAGAGGTAGACCCTGCAAAAATAGATGTTATTTCACAATTGTCTTGGTCATGCAGGGTTTTATAGGCGCTTTATCAAGGATTTTAGCAAAGTGACCCTTCCACTATCCAACCTGCTGCAAAAGGAGGTGGAGTTTGATTTTGATGATCGATGCAAATAGGCTTTTGATTGCCTTAAGCGTGCGGTGACTACCACCCCTATCATTCAGGCACCTGATTGGACAGCCCCATTTGAGCTAATGTGCGATGCCTCCAATTACGCATTGGGGTTTGTCCTTGCTCAAAAGATTGATAAGCTGCCTCAAGTGATCTACTATGCTTCCAGAACTTTGGATGCTGTTCAAGCAAATTACACTACCATAGAGAAGGAGCTATTAGCGATAGTTTTTGCTCTTGAGAAATTTCGTTCATATTTACTTGGTACTCGTGTTATTGTTTATACTGACCATGCGGCTCTGAAGTACCTATTGAAGAAGGCTGAATCAAAGCCTAGATTGATCAGGTGGATGCTTTGGCTCCAAGAGTTTGATTTGGAGATCCGTGATCGGAGCGGTGCACTGAACCTCATGACTGACCATTTGAGTAGGATTGAGCGCGTGTCTGAGGACTCACCCATTCGGGATGATTTTCTGGATGACCATTTGTACATTCTGTATATTATTTCTGATTCCTTCCCCACTCCCTGGTTTGCTAATATTGTGAATTATTTGGTTGCTTCTGTTTTTCCTCCTTTAGCATCTAAAGCTCAAAATGATAAAATTAAGAGCGATGCTAAGCATTATATTTGGGATGACCCCTATTTGTGGAAGTTGTGCAGTGACCAGGTTATTAGGAGATGCATTGCAGACCATGAGATCGACTCGGTCCTGCAATTCTGTCATTCTTCTGCACCAGGTGGCAATCTTGGCATACAGAGGACAACTTGCAAGGTGCTTGACTGCGGTTTCTATTAGCCCACCATCTTCAAGGATGCGTGGAGAATCTGTAGCACTTGTGAGCCTTGTCAGAGAGTAGGCGGCTCATTTTCATGGAGACAGCAAATGCCTCAACAACCCATGTTATTCTGTGAGGTGTTTGATGTCTGGGGTATAGATTTTATGGGGCCTTTCCCTGTCTCTTTTGGTTTTGTTTATATTCTCCTTGCTGTTGATTATGTTTCAAAATGGGTGGAAGCCAAACCCACTAGAACTAACGATGCTAAGGTTGTTGTGTATTTTGTTAGATCTAATTTGTTTTGCAGGTTTGGAGTCCCTAGAGCCATCATTAGTGATCAAGGCACCCATTTTTGTAACACATCCATGTATGCCTTGCTCAAAAAGTATGGGGTCGTGCATAAAATTTCCACACCTTACCACCCCCAAACTAATGGGCCGGCTGAGATTTCAAACAGGGAGATAAAAAGGATCTTGGAGAAGATTGTGCAGCCGAACAGAAAGGATTGGAGCACCAGGCTGGATGATGCTCTTTGGGCGCATAGGACTGCCTACAAAGCACTCATAGGAATGTCGCCTTATCGGGTTGTCTTTGGCAAGGCATGTCATCTTCCTGTAGAGATAGAGCACAGAGCCTACTGGGTTGTAAAGACCTGCAACTTCTCTATTGATCAGGCTGGAGAGGAAAGGAAGTTGCAACTAAGTAAGCTAGATGAGATCCATTTAGAAGCCTATGAGAATTCCAAATTTTACAAGGAGAAGACTAAGAAGTTCCATGACAGCCTGATAGCTAAGAAAGACTTCGTGGTTGGACCGAAAGTTTTATTGTATAACTCTAGGCTCGGACTCATGAGTGGTAAGTTAAGGTCAAAGTGGATTGATCCTTTTGTGGTGACTAATGTTTTTCCTTATGGTAAAGTTGAGATCAAAAGTGAATCCACAGATAAGAGCTTCAAGGTCAATGGACACCGACTGAAACCATTCCTCACAAATCCCTCCTTAGTGGATGTAGTGATGGAGGAGATCTCCTTACTTCACCCTACTTCTCTTCCGCCATGACTTAGGGAGTTTTCTTTTTCTGTCTCCTTCTTTACTTTTATTGCACTTGTCCAATTTTATTGATTGTTTTGATTGCTCTTGATCTTGTGATTGTGCTACATTGAGGACAATGTGTTGTTAAGTGTAGGGAGGGGGGAGATTGTTCTTTAATTTTGTTGATTTTGTTGGGTATTCTAGATTAATTTTGTTGGGTTTTCTAGTTTAATTTTTTTAGGTTTTCTAGGTTAATTTTGTTATTTTGGTTTTATGTTTTGTGTACAACATTGCATGTTTCTCTTTGAATTATAGGTTATGTACAGGTAATGGGTAATTGTTTTGAAATAGGAGTTTCTAGGCATTTTGTGAATTGAAACCCTTGTTTTTCTCTACATGTCAAGTTAGTTTTGAAAGTTCGAATTGAAAGTGATAGATTTACCCTTGGTGAGAATTTGAGCCATCATCATCTATTTTATTTGGTGTGTTTTACCCCATTGATTGCTTGCACAATAGCCTTGGCTTGACTCTTGTTGATACTTCTTGCTTCACATGCATGTTGGGAGATGATTTAGGCATTTTGTTCTTATAAGCCTCTAGCCAAATGAGCCTACCTTGAATTAATTCCTTTGATAGCCCCTTTGAGCCTATGTTCCCATTTCTTTGTTTTGAAGCTCGTTACAAGCCTTAAGTGAAAAACCATGATTTTACCCTACCCTTAAGGAATTTTGGAGCTTTGGAATTGTTTTGGGAATAAGTGTGAGGGAGGGTATGTTTCATTGGATGATATGTTTTTGTTGGCCATGCTTGATGATGTATTTTGGCCATGCTTGATGTATATACATATATTGCCTAATTGTTGCTTTATTTTTCAAATGCTTTCAATTGCTACAATTCACATTCAAAAAAAAAATACAAAAAAAATTTAAAAAAAAAGAAAAAGAATGAAGTTGAATAAATGAGGACTTGGTTGATTTTGTTTTGGGTTTACTTTTTAAAGCTTAATTTGTAATTTTGGTTTTAGGGTTTACTACTTTTTCTTAACTCCCACTTATTCCCCATTGCTCCTCTATTCCTTTGGGTTTTAGCTACTATCCCATACTTTCCTTTACCTTGTCCTTGGCCCCATTACAACCTTAAAAGACCTTTTGATCCTGATATGCATGTGTTTGTGATGTGGTTGTCAATTTTAGAGTCTTGCCAAGTCTATGTGGTGTTTGTTTTCATGGGTGCTCTGAGAGTAAACAATAGCCTAGACATTTGAGAGATAGAGTGCATATCTTGTGAGGCTTTATCACTTTTCATTCTTGAGATGATTGACTATCTTGCCATGTTTGAGATGCTTGGATGATTTTCATGACAACCTTGATTCTTTAACTCTTTACGTGTTGGATGTTACCCATTCTTTTCATTCCTTGAGATTCATTGAGAAATATGTAATTGTTTTTGTGTCTATTTGTTTCTCTTTAATGTCATTGAATTTGTTCCTTGCTTTGCTTTTTGATTTTGCCCAGGAGTGCAAAAGGCTAAGTGTGGGGGGATTTGATGTGTCATCATTTTCTCCTATTTCTTAACCCTTTTTGTCACCATTTTAATTACTAATTAGCCTTAATTGTCAAATTAATTATGCAGTTTTATCATTTGGGCCTACTGGACTAATTTTGTGTTTTTAATTTAATTTTAGGAGAATTATAAGCAATTGGGCTTGAATACGGAATTGGGCTTGGACTTGAAGAGAGCTGACAATTTATTTTATCAAATCTTATCTTATCCAGATTTTATCTCATCTAGATATTATTTCATCCAATCTTATCTTATCCTATCTAGATTTTATTTCATCTAGATTTTATTTTATCAAATCTTATCTTATCTTGTCTAGATTTTATTTTATTTATGGGCTGAGACTTAAAACAGATTTGTAAGCTTTGGGGTTGAGAACCTATATAACAGCACCAAGGTTTTAGTTTTAGGAGGTTTTTTTCGTTTGGGGGAGGAGAATAGTTTTAGGTTTTGCAATTCCACTTTTTACTGTTCATGCATACTATTCACGTAGCAATAAAATTCATTTTCTGCTTCAATCTGCAATTTCATTTTCTACTGATTAATGGAAGGCTAAGTCTCCGACGTTGTTTTCTCTTGAGGATCAAACACAGCTCTCTTTGAGGTTTTATTATTACTATTGAATTCTGATCAGTTTTTTTTCTTCACCAATTACTCTATATTTGTTGCTATTAATCCATGCATGCTTAGTGCTTGATTAATTGTCTCTGTGCTTAATTTACGTTCATGCTTAATGATCAGTCTGCTTCATGATTAATTGGTGTATGTGTTGCTTAATCACATAATGACAACCTTATGTTAAATTTCGCTTAGTAATTTAATTTAGGGTTGGATTAAGTGGTTGAACTGATAAAGGATGAATTCTCGTAACCTAGGATAAGAGACTTGCTTGTGAATCAAGGGGAAACAAAATGTTTTAATTCTGTTATTTTCTAATTAAAATTTGCTTGCAGTTTAAATTACAAAAACAAACAACCCCCCCCCCCCCCCCAATTTGTTTCTGTCTTATTACTATCTGTTATGAACGTTTGGTTGACCATTGCTCGTTGGGAGATGACCTAAGATCACTTCCTAGATATTGCATTTTTAATGTTTATTTGATTTGGGTACGGTCTCGATCAGATAGTATAATTGGGACTTTGTTAGATATCCCAAAAAAGACAAAATATCATGAAAATGCTCGTTTTGACTTAAAAGAGATGGGTATTAGAAAGAAACTTCATCCTATGATGACAAATGATGGTAAATGTGTAATGTATGCAAAGGCATGTTTTTCTATAACTTCTAATGAGAAGACTATTTTTTGTGGTGTCTTGAAGAAAGTAAAAATGCCAGATGGTTGTGCTTCAAATATTTCAAGATGTGTTCAACTTAAGGACAAGAAAGTTAGTAGCTACAAGAGTCACGATGCACATTTCATGCTGCATTACTTGCTTCAAGTAGCTGTGAGAAGCACTATGTCTAACCAGGTTTCCCATCTAGTAATTGGTCTTTGTTCATTATTTCGTTGTTTATGTCAGAAAGTTGTTGACTTGACAGATTTGAATATCTTACAATTAGATATTAGAAACACTTTGTCAATTAGAAACCATTTTCTCCCTAGTTTCTTTGATGTGATGGTTCATTTGCCTATACATCTTGTAAATGAGGTAAGATCCGGAGGGCTAGTTCAGTTTCAGTGGATGTATTTTCTTGAAAGATATTTAGGTAACTTGAAGAGTTATTTTCGTAATAAAAGTTGTGTCGAAGGTTCTATTGCCGAAGGATACTTGGTTGAAGAATGTTTGACATTTTGCTCCCGATACTTGCATAATGGGGTGGAAACAAGACTAAATAGAATGACAAGGAATTCTGATAGATGTGTTACTAACGAAGCTGAAAGTCCAATTTTTTTTTCTAGAATTGGTCATCTTATTGGAGGAAAGAAAAATGGTGAAGCAATGTTTTTGGACTACAAGTCAAGGTAAAAAAATATAGTTGTTAGCTTTGATTACATAAATAGATTGTTTAACAATTATTTTACTATTGTTGTTTTAATTGCAGTGAACATGAGAAAGAAAATTAAAACCTGAATAAAAGAAAAAGGTGGAACAGAGCAAGAAGTCAAGGGAATGATTTTGTTGAATGGTTCAAAAAGCGTGCTTTGTTGGGAGATGTTTCCGACCAACTTAAAAGTCTTTCTAGAGGACCAAATACAGTTGCATGACGATTTTCTGGCAATGTCATTAATGGTTACAGGTTTTACACCAAGCAGCGTGATGCAAGGTGTACAACACAAAATAGTGGTGTAACATTTGAATCAATAACTACAAGCGTTGCAAGTTCCAAAGATGATAACCCAATAATTGAATTAGTTACTTACTATGGATCAATTACTGAAATAATTGAGGTGGATTATTATGGTAATTTCAAGTTTGTTCTTTTTAGATGTGATTGGTTTGAAGTTGAAGATGATATGGGTTGATATGCGTTCACTTCAACAAGGGATATTGTATGGAAGATCCTTTTGTATTGGCTTCTCAAGTCCGTCAATGCTTCTATATTCAAGATCCTTTCAATGCAAATAGGAACTATGTTATGAAAACTGTTCCTAGGGATTTTTTTTTTTTTAATTTGCAAGAACAATCTGAGTCAAATGCCCAACAATCTTTTCTAAGTGAACCCTCAGATCATGCATTAAATCTATCTGAAAATGATGAAAATTGTGAAATTCAATTGGTTAGGAATGACATGCACTAACAGTTGTTGATATTCCTTCGAAAGTGCCAAATGAAATAGCTGAAGATGATTATGATTTTCAAGATTTTGATAACACTTCGTCGAAGTAATTTATTGTTTATTTGATAGCTTATTAATGTAAAGATAAGGTAATATTTGATAGCTTATTGGAAATTTTATTTTGACATCATGTTACTATAAACTGATATTCTTATAATGGTTCTACTTGTAATAGTTTAATATGCGTTTTGCAGGAAAATGAACAAAGGGAGTGATTTTGGTCCCGAATTTGAAGCAAAGTCTAGTGTTGAATTACTTAATAAGTACAAAATCAAGGTAGAAAATGCTAAAAAATAAAAAGAAAGCAAGGGATGTACTTCAAAACAAGAGAAGAGTTCCAATTTAATTCAAGCGAAAAATCAGCAAGATGTAGGCACTAATGGAGGAAGCATTCAAAAGTTAGACCGAAAGAAACAACCATGGACAACTGCAGCTGCAATGCATGCAACAAAGTCCACTCAAATACTACACAAAAAGCAAGAACAAAGGAATCAACCCTTGAACAATGGTGATGCAACCCAACCAATTAAATCTACTTCAATTCCTATACAGAAGGACCTAAGAATGACTCATCAGGATCAAGTATCAGAAGAAGAACAAGTCTCTAAGAAAACTATTGAGCAGAATTTTGTTAAGAGGCAAGTAAGGTCTATTGTGGGAAATCAAGTTCAGGGATTAGCACATGAACAAACTTTTAAGAAAACAGATGAGCAAACCAAAGGATTTTGTCAAAGTAAAAGTGTTAAGAGGCAGCTAATTAGGTGTGCAACGAAAAATCAAGTTGAAGGATCAATGGAACAAGTTGCTGCTAAGAAGAAAAAGATTATCCCAAAATGTCCAGCTATGTCACTTAATGAGTACATCAATAAGAATGATGAACAAGACATGGAGCAAGACATGGAGCAGAATTATGTTAAGAGGCAAGTAAGGTCTACTATGGCAAAACAAGTTCAGGGATTAGCACTGGAACAAACCTTTAAGAAAACAGATGAGCCAAACAAAGGATTTTGTCAAAGTAAAAGTGTTAAGAGGCAGCTAATTAGGTGTGCAACGGAAAATCAAGTTGAAGGATCAATGGAACAAGTTGCTGCTAAGAAGAAAAAAACTGTCCCAAAATGTCCAACTCTGTAACTTGTAACATCCCATTTTTCGTAAATAAATTAAAAAGGTTTTTTTAGTAAAAAAAAAAATAGAGTTTTAGAAAATGATGAGATTTTACAATTAAAAAAATAAGGAGAAATAAATGCATTAAAATAATGATTTGAAGGAAAAAAAAAAAAGATATTTGATTTATTCATTTGATAGGAAATAAAATAGAGTATTTGTTTATAAAATAATAAACAAAGAAAAATAGAGTAAATAATAGGTTGTGAGTACCCTAGCTATAAATAGAGTCGTCTTAGGTCTGTTTTTCAGACTGATGATACTCTCTACGCCTCCTCTTCCTCTCAATTTCGTTTTCCCTTTTCCTCTTCCCAAAACTCTCTTTTTCCCGCATACCACCAAATCTATCTCAGAAAAATGACGATCTCATACTCATTCACCATTGGATCGTCGTGAAATTTGCGCACCAGGTTCGTAACTCATTTCCGAACATTCTCACCATCGGGAATTATGAAAGCACGTTGGAGCTGAGAGAAATACTCTTTGCATCGTAGCTTTTTCTTTTCCCACAGAAACCCAAAACTATCTTAGTAAAACTATGATCCCGGACCTGTTAATCGTTGGATTGTTGTGAAATTTTGATATGTAGTTCGAGATTCATTTCCGCACATCTTCACTATTGGAATTTGCAACATAACGTCTGTGGAGGGAGAATTACTCATCGTACGTAGACAGTGGAATGGAGGCTTCAATCCCTTCTCCTTCTCTCTAACATTTGGGAACCCTATCAGAGCAGCGAAACTGCTAGAGATACCGCTATTGCTGTCACAATACACACGTGAGCCCGCTTAGAGGTAAGAGATGAGTTTATCGCAATTGGGGTTAGAATAAACATGTGTAGGAATCCTTAGGGTATCAAATTGGGATTTATTTTGGGATGTTTATTGTATTGAAATTCTTCTTGTATGATTATGTGAAATTGTTTGAGGGGTTTTACTCCCCGTGGATTGAGAAATATTTTTGTATAATTTGTTTGTATTTTGAATAAGATTAGCATAATAAATAGTTATATTGGGATTATGAAATTGTATATAAGTGATAAATTAAATATCTGATGAATTGTAGAATAATATATTACTTTGAGATTATAATATTGTTATGGAGATTGAGTATAAGTGCAAAGTTGAATGCGTTAAATTGCGAAATACACGTAAACATGAGATAGTTGATTGTGACATAATGAGATGTGAAGTTATGAACATGAGTTTTAGTTGTGAATAAGTGTGTGGTTAACACTTGATGTGACATTACCTGTGTTGTGAGCTGTGAATTATACAATAACCAGACTAGTGTTTATCTTGAGAAAAATATTGATGCACAGTGTTAAAGAGAAAATGTAGGTTTCCTAGTTAGGAATCAATGTTAAATTGTAGCGCAATGTGTTAAACGCGTTTGAAACACGAGTGTGAGGTCGTGGGCATTGCATAATTCATGAGCAGTGCCTGCTTATATTATTATTGTTGAAATCGAGTATAAGTACAAAGTTGAACATGTGTTAATTTATGAGATACATGTAAACCTGTGATGGTGGATTGTGACATTATGAGATGTTAAATTGTGGGCATGATATTTGGTTGTGAATAAGTGTGTGTGTTTAACACTTGATGTGACAATAATTATGTTGTGAGCTATGAATTATATAATAACCTGACCAATGTTTATATTGAGAAAAGTGTTTATGCGCAGTGTTAAAGAGAAACTGTAGGTTCCTAGTTAGAAACCAGTGTTAAATTATAGCGCAATGTGTTAAACGTGTTTGAAATATGAGTGTGACGTCATGGGTATTGTATAATTCATGAGCAGTGTTTGCTTGCAAAAATTGTTTTAAGGGTTGGACCTGAATCAGGAAGGTGAGGCCCTAATGGATTCTTCGGAGTCTAGGCCTTGGGGGGTAAAGACACTTGGTTTGAGTGCTCCTTTAAGCCTATGTTGATCCCATATGGTTGGAACATTCTCACAAAAAAAAGTGACCCTGACTGGTCACCTTATGATTTTACTTAGTGAGAGTGACCTGACATACCCATTGTGTAGTGTGTCTTGTTATGTACTCCTAAGCGCCCCAAGGTGGTTTTTCACTGATATGGTACCACATTGCATGTGGGCTTGAGTCTTAGTATAATTGTTGCATAACGCTTGTTAATTGTTTATTATGAAATTGATGAGTGTTATTGCATCTTGACTTGACTGTGTGATTCATGTGTAATGTGATTAGTGATCGAAAAAAATGAATTTTAAAGATAAATTGGTGAAGTGATGTGGGTTGTATTAAGTTGAGTTATGTTATAAATATTTCCGTAATTTATTTTTGATTACGTTTTGTTTATTTGTTTTGTTATTTTTTTTGTGTGATAACTCACTCCTTGTGTGCTATTTGTGTTTGGATCCTGTGATGATCTCAAACATTGTGTTCGTGGGAGCAGATGACTAGGTGAATGACTTTAAAGAACCTTGTGCTAAAGGACATTGGGACACAATGCTCTGGTAGGATGTGACATTGAGGATGAGTTTTTATTTTAATTGCATGATGTTATTTTATTTTATTTTATGTCACTGATTTAACAAAACATTTTTTTGTAAACTTTGACGGTCTTGTTTTGAGTTGAATATGTTTT
Source organism: Glycine soja (assembly GCF_004193775.1). Taxonomy (NCBI): domain Eukaryota; kingdom Viridiplantae; phylum Streptophyta; class Magnoliopsida; order Fabales; family Fabaceae; genus Glycine; species Glycine soja. Next base: position 40,187,054 of record NC_041005.1, read on the forward strand.
TAATAAGTCTTATTTGGTAATAATGAAGTGAATGTGAACCTTTTAGCCACGTGAATGTTGATCAATATTTTTATATGTTTTATTTATTTATTTGTATGTCGGGGTAGATGGTGTCTCATCACTTAATGAGTGCATTAATAAGAATGACCAACAAGACATGGAGCAAGATAGGGAGCAAGGAATTGAGGGAGGTATCAACTATGATAATAAAGAAACTGAGGATACTAATGAAAATAATTCTGAAGGTAACATCATTATTAATTATTAATGTTGATTTTTACTTAGTGATGATTTGGATATCTTTGCTTATCTTTCTCAAACTTTAAAAGTTTGAAAGTGTATATTGCTTGTTCATAATATTGTTAATTAGGAGCAACATAAATGAAGAAACGGGGAAAAATGCTATGTCTGAAAGTTCATGCACGACAACTTGAAGATAGAAAAGAAATCACCTTGGAATGAAGAATGGCAACCTATTGGCCCATATGAAAAGACAATTTCTGAATTCACTAGTTTTTTGGGAACTATAGCAAGAAGTTTAGATTTTTGTCCACTCAATTACACTAATTGGAAGGCTCTAGAGAAAGACCCTATATGGGATTATGTCAATGTACTAACTTTATCCATTTGAACATGTGTCTTAGCATACTTAAATGAATTTAATCTTTCTAAATATTTTTCTTTTCTTTGCAGGGGCGGCTCAAGGACTTGAGAGGCCTAAAGCAAATTTTGTGGAAGCAATGCCTTCCAAGATTATTTTGATGATGCCAAAGAATCAAAAGTCAAAAAAGTTTCAAGAATCAAGATCAAGATTCAAGAATAATCAAGATCAAGATTCAAGATTCAAGTAAAGAATCAAGACTCAAGATTCAAGAATCAAGAGAAGACTCAATCAAGATAAGTATTAAAAGATTTTTTCAAAACATTGAATAACACAAGAATTTTTCAAAAAGAAAAATCTTTTATCAAAGAGTTTTACTCTCTGGTAATCGATTACCAGAAGGCAGTAATCGATTACCAGTAGCCAACATTCTTTTCAAAACTGATTTACAAAGCTGTAATCGATTACCATAATCATGTAATCGATTACCAATGTTTTAAAACGTTAGATTTCAAATTTCAAGAGTCACAACTTGTGATAAAACTTTTTCAAATCATTTCAAACTTGTGTAATCGATTACACAATACTTGTAATCGATTACCAGTGTTTCTAAACGTCTTAATTTTCAAATTTAAACATGAAGAGTCACATCTGTTGATGTGTAATCGATTACACTATGAGGGTAATCGATTACCAGTGACTGATTTCGAAAAATAAATTACCAAAAGTCACAATTCTTAAAATGACTTATTTCTGAAGAGTTTTTCAAAAGTCACAACCTTTAAGTGACTAGTTTTTCAAAAGAGTCACAACTTTTAAAGTGACTAGTTTTCAAAAGAGTCACAACTTTTAAAAAAATGACTAGTTTTAAAGAAATTGCCAAGAGTCACAAACTCTAACTTGAGTCATCAAATGATTATAAATATGTAACCATGACACCAATTTCAAAAGATTGATTCCTTTCATGCATAACAGATTTCTTTCATTCATTTCTCTCCATCTTTCTAAAAGTTTTTGTTCAATACTTTCTCTTTCAAGAAAAGTTCATTGACCAAAAACTTGTGCTATTTTTTTTCTTCATTCCTTCTATCTTGTTAAAAGATTCAAAGGACTAACCGCCTGAGAATTCTTTTGCTTCTTCCCTTCTCCCTCTTGACAAAAGATTTCAAAGGACTAACCATCTGAGATATCTTCTATTTCTTACAAAAGATTTCAAAGGACTAATCGCCTGAGATATCTTTTTCCATTTCCCTTTAAACAAAATATTTCAAAGGACTAACCGCTTGAGATATCTTTTGTTTCCCTTTACAAAGATTCAAGGGACTAACCGCTTAAGAATTCTTTGTCTTAACATATTGGAGCGTACATCCTTTGTGGTACAAGTAGAGCGTACAAGAATTCTTTTTCAAAAGAGTTTTTCTCAAAATTTTCTAAGTTACCAGAGTTTTTACTCTCTAGTAATCGATTACCAATTAACTGTAATCGATTACCAGTAGCAAAGTTTGATTTCAAAAGCTTTCAACTGAATTTGCAACATTCCAATTGATTTCAAAATGGTGTAATCGATTACAAGATATTGGTAATCGATTACCAGTGCATCTGAACATTGGAATTCAAATTCAATTGTGAAGAGTCACATCCTTTCATAAAAAGCTTTGTGTAATCGATTACAAGGATTTGGTAATCGATTACCAGTGACAAGTTTTGAACAAAAATCAAAAGATGTAACTCTTCCAATGGTTTTCAGGTTTTTCTAAAGGTTATAACTCTTCCAATGGTTTTCTTGACCAGACTTGAAGAGTCTATAAAAGCAATACCTTGATTTGCATTTAAAGAATACTTACAATACTTACAACCTTTACAAACAACTTTTCAACATATTCTTTTACAACCTTTGAATCTTTTTGAACATCTTCTTGAACTTCTTCTTCTTTTTCTTCCTTTGCAAAAGCTTTCTAAAGTTTTCTGGTTTTCCAAACCTTGAAAATAGAAGTGTGCTATATCTTTTATTCTCTTCTCCCTTTGCCAAAAAGAATTCGCCAAGGACTAACCGCCTGAATTCTTTTTGTGTCTCTCTTCTCCCTTTTCCAAAAGAACGAAGGACTAACCGCCTGAATTCTTTTGTGTCTCCCTTCTCCCTTGTCAAAGAATTCAAAACGACACAGTCTGAGAATTCTTTTGATTCTTCCCTTTCCCTTATACAAAAGATTTCAAAGGACTAATCACCTGAGATATCTTTTGTATCCCTTTCACAAAGTTTCAAAGGACTAACTGCCTGAGAACTTTGTCTTAACACATTGGAGGGTACATCCTTTGTGGTACAAGTAGAGGGTACATCTACTTGGGTTGTTGTGACTGAGAACAAGAGAGGGTACATCTCTTGTGGATCTTTGCTTGTAAAGGATTTAACAAGGTTGAAAAGAAATCTCAAGGACCGTAGGTCGCTTGGGGACTGCATGTAGGCACGAGTTGTTGCCAAACCAGTATAAAACTCTTGTGTTTGTCTTCTTCTTCCCTACACTTTTAATTTCCGTTGTGCACTATAATTATCGCTTTTACTTTTGGTTAAGTTTTTATTTCTGTTCTTTACTTTCTTAACATTATAGTAAAAGCCTAATCGAATCTAGTAATATTAAGAAAGATAGATTTTTAATTAGTAAAGGTTCACTAATAATTAATTCAACCCCTCCTTCTTAATTATTCTGAGGCCACTTGATCCAACAGGATGTTCAAAATGACATAGCCCAAGAAAATGATGATCTTCCCAAAAAATGGAAAACCTCGAGAAATCATCCTTTTGACAATATCATCGGAGATATCTCAAAAGGGGTAACAACTAGACACTCTCTCAAAGATTTATGCAATAACATGGCATTTGTTTCTACGATAGAACCTAAAAACTTTAAAGAAGCCATAATAGATGATCAATGGATAGTTGCTATCCAAGAAGAGTTAAATCAATTTGAGAGAAATAATGTCTGGGAACTAGTTGAGAAACCACATAACTACCCCATTATAGGAACAAAATGGGTATTTAGAAATAAATTAGATGAAAATGGTATAGTAATTAGAAATAAAGCTAGACTAGTTGCAAAAGGGTACAACCAAGAAGAAAGGATAGATTATGAAGAAACCTTTGCACCCGTAGCTAGATTAGAAGCCACTAGGATGCTTTTAGCTTATGCATCTATTATGAACTTTAAACTATATCAAATGGATGTCAAGAGTGTCTTCCTAAATGGTCTAATCCAAGAGGAGGTATATGTAGAACAACCTCCCGGGTTTGAAGACTCACAAAAATTAGATCATGTCTATAGATTATAGAAAGCACTTTATGGGTTAAAACAAGCACCTAGGGCTTGGTATGAAAGATTAAGTAAATTCCTATTAGAAAAGAATTTCATTCGAGGAAAGGTAGATACCACCTTATTCCTAAAGAAGAAGGATAATAATATATTATTGGTACAAATTTATGTTGATGATATAATCTTTGGATCTTCTAATGAATCTTTGTGCAAAGAGCTTTCTATTGACATGCAAAGTGAGTTTGAGATGTCCATGATGGGTGAGTTAAATTACTTTCTTGGATTACAAATCAAACAAACAAATGATGAAATCTTTGTCAACCAAGAAAAATATTGCAAGGAACTCATCAAGAGATTCGAAATGGAAAACTCAAAACACTTGACTACTCCTATGAGCACTGGTTGCTACCTTGACAAAGATGAGTCCGGTCAACCCGTTGATGAAAAACAATATAGAGGTATGATTGGATCTCTATTTTACTTATCTGCAAGTAGGCCAAATATTATGTTTAGTGTGTGCATGTGTGAAAGATTCCAATTAAATCCAAAGTTTTCACATCTAACTGCAGTAAAAAGAATCATAAGATATTTCTTAGGAACAATTAACTTAGGATTATGGTACCCTAAAAACTCTTTATGCAATTTAATAGGATACTCAGATTCAGATTTTGCTGGATCTAAAACAGATAGGAAGAGTACTAGTGGCACATGTCAATTCATAGGGTCTGCTCTTGTCTCTTAGCACAGCAAGAAGCAAAATAGTGTAGCATTATTCACAGCCGAAGCAGAATACATCTTTGCTGGTAGTTGTTGTGCACAGATCCTATGGATGAAACAACAACTATCTGATTATGGGATTGTATTAGACCATATTCCCATAAAATGTGACAACACAAGCGCCATAAATATATCTAAGAACCTAGTCCTCCACTCTAGAACCAAGCACATAGAAATTAGGCATCATTTTCTTAGAGATCATGTCCTAAAAGGTGACTGTGTTCTAGAATTTGTAGATACCAAAAACCAACTCGCAGACATCTTCACAAAACCACTACCCAAAGATTCTTTCTACACCATTAGAAGAGAATTAGGACTTCTAGATGTTAGTGACTTAGACAAATGATTTGTTTTATGTTATGATGTCTTATGACTTATTTGATACATATGTTTTTATTATGATTTGTGGACAATTTATTATGATGTTTAATTTTTTTAGTTTAGTTTCTCCTTTTTTCTTGTATGAATACATTTCTTGTATGTTTATCCATTTATGTATAATTTTATGTTACAACGATTGAAAAATCATCCTCGAGAAATACCGAAAGTGTACTTTAAGGAATTGATGGAATATTGGAGACTTGAAGCCATTCAAGTATGACATACATATATATTATTGTATATTGCACTGGTTGATACTTGCTGTTAATACATTCTCTATTAATGAATTTAGGTAATCAGTCATAAAAATGATACAAATATAGCTCAATAGAAATGGAGACATCAGGGGGCCCTATAAGCTTTGCTCGTATAAGGGAACGATTGGTATTTCCTTTTCTAATGTTGTAAGTTAATATTTAAATTGTCTCATTTCCTTATTGTACTCATAGCTATATTTCCTTGGTATAGCATCCAAGTAAAAAGGATAGAGAACCCCCGACTCAAGCTGAAATGTTTATTGAAACTTGACAAAGTAAAAATGGAAAGAAGTTGGACACAAAAACAAACCATGCAATTGTAAGTTTTCTTATATGACTTTAACAATTTGAATATAAATATCTAAATTTTAATTAATAGTTTTTTTAAATATACTAGGGGAAACTTCAAGAGTTGATTGAAAATTCTGGCCAATCTTCTTCTTTTGAAGCTTTCCAAACTATGTATGGCAAAGAAAAACCAGGGAGAATACGTTGACACAGAAGAACTACGACACCTACTCTCTTGAAAAGAAATAAAGAAATTTCAGAAATTGAAAAAAGACATGTAGAAGAGGTGAAAGAATTAAATGATAAAATCCAAGAGATAGAAGAAAAATGCAACAGAGAAATGACAGTTGTAGAGGAAAAACACTGTCAAGAAATGACAACAATGGAGTGAAAAATTCAATTTCTTGTAAAGATTGAACTAAATCAAAACACAACAGAATTTAATGTTACAACTTTGGCAGTTTTATTACCAACTCCACCTGATGCTAATAGTGCTTTATATACGTTCTTCAACATCAACACATGCTCCAATTAATAATAAGGAAAGATTGAATCTTAATCTTTTTAACCTAGATTGAAGTAATAAATTTGGTTTTGCAGATATTTCCTTTTAAAAACAAATGTGATGCCTTGTTTATAGTTTCATTTCCTTCATATATAATGCTAATAATGTGATGCCTTGATTTATATCCTTGCTAACAAATTAAAGAGTATAAGATAGTTGTTAATAATCTTCTTTACATTAAATTCTATTATGCTCTTTTTTTCTTCTTTTTTTTGGTTAGTTGTTGCTTGATTTTGAGATGTGACTTGAAATTTAGATTTTATATTTGATTGCTTGTGATAATTATATTATTTTGATAAATTCAGATTTTGTGATAGTATATGATGATAAATAGACAATGTTGTCTTTCTACCACATCACTACTTTGTCAAGTTTTTGGGGTTAAGCCCTGAAATTTGGCTAATGATTTTGATTATTTTTTATGATTTTTAGCTGTTAAGTTTCTGTTGTGAAGTTTCTATATTTTGATGATTTTTAGTATTGGCTGTAGTAATAATTATGAGGATTCTTGGCTACAAATATTGTTTTAGTTGGGTTCTTCATTGTATATTGTAAAAGTTTAGATTTAATTAGTCAAATTAATTATTAATTATTAGTTATGATTTTTTAAATTTATTTTATAGATGGGTAAAGATGGTATGGATGAAGAAGATAAATACTTGGAAAGACCTAGATCAAGATGGTTTGTGAGTGACATGCAGAATTTTAGTTTTTTTAGATTAAAATATTATTTTAGAAGCTAGATAATGATGAATGATGATTAATATTATTTTCTAGAAAATACCTTATCGACCCAATTAGTCATCTTTATTTATTACTTGTACGTAGTTCGTGACTACAATTTTTGTTTTAGTGAACAAGTTAATGATGTGATGACATACTATCTTTTTTTTCTTTAATTTACTTTGTGTATCCAAAAGTATAACTTCATAATAGTTCGTTGTCATCTATAAAAATAATTTTTAATAAACAAAAAAGATAATTTTTATACTTAATTAAATTATTCTTCTCTTAAAATTGTTCCTAAACTATCTTACAAAATCATTTTATACATCTAGAATTAAAATTGTTGCCTTAAAAAGAAAATACATCGTATATTCCCAAACTAAAGAAAAATATTTTCTACATCTATAATTGATAATAACAAACAATTGTATGTGTGTTGTTTGACAGTATGATATAAAACTGTTATTGTAGAACATTAAAAAAACCATTCTTCATGTCATTCATTGCTATGATTTTTTACGGTTGTCTTTGCCTACAACGGTTTTTGTTGTTGTCTTTCATTGCAACGGTATAAAATTGTTGCTGCAAGTCACTTAAAAACCGTTCCCAAAGGCTAAGGCAATGCCTTAGTTTACCATAATTTAAAAATCATTCTCTAAGAAAAATACAATGGTTTTTTTTTTAATAGACAACACATAGGCAGAAAATGTAGTAGTGTTTGTGCGGTTCAAGTTGGAAGATAATACATTGAAATTCACAATGGAAACATCCAACCAGGGTTGTTGGGTATAACTGGATGTAGGTTCTCTTGAAAGTTGAAGCAATATAAATCTTGTCTTTGATTCTCTCTTTCTACCTCTAGTTTTATATGTTAGGAATTTTAGAACTCCTAATTAATTAACGTGGGCTGCATATTATATTATAACTTTTATATTAGCTACATGCATTTTTTATGGGCTCAATATAAGTGATCTAATTTGGTGAGCCTATTAGACTATCAACAAAAAATTGATATGAACTTAATGAACGAAAATCAGTTTGACCTATTAGGGGATAATGAGAACCATAATAGGTTTAAAATCTGAGGCACGATTATGATCCTGAATACACTAAATCAAAAAAATAGTTTCTCAACCTGAAGAGAAAACGAAGGTCCCATAAGGAATAAGGAGATTTGGTTGAGGAAGGTCATTAAATCAATTGTTTATGACTGTTCTTCAGATTCCGTTGCATTTGTTTGATCAATCATTATGGATCCAGGTATTCCTAAAACTCTTCTTGTTAATCTAAAGTAATGTGTTCTTGGTTTTATTGATATTTTATAAGGATCCCCTAAAACTCCAACAAGTGGTATCAGAGCCACCATTACTGTTAGATTATTAGGATTTAAAGTTATTTGATTCTTATTATACCTAAATTTCTTTAGTTATATGAACCTTTTTTTATGGAACAATGCATATTAATTGTCAGTAAATTCAGATACTGCCATATTTGATATTTAGTTTGAATTCAAGTGTATTTTGTTTTTTGGCATCGTTTTGGTTTAGTGAGCAACTTCTTTTCATGACTACTGCTTATGTCATTTTTTATATATATCTCAGGAAGTTATTTTTGTGCATACAATTTTTTTTTTGTTAAAAAAAAGAGGTCTTTATGATTAGATACAAGGTTATGGCTTATGTAAGCTATTGCCATATGCTTTGAGTACCAATGCATCACTTTATCTTGTTTTTGTTTTCTTTTTTTTTTTTGTTTACGTACATGACATAATACATATATTGGTTCTATGGACCTAGTAATAAGGCAATGTTCTTTTTTATATTATATGAATAATATTTTTATTGCCTTTTATCCATAGAAAATATTTATAATATCTGTGATGCTTAAATGGAGATGACCAATGATATTTGTGATGCTGAAATAAATGTATTAGCGTAATTTGTGCTAATTTACGGATGTGTTAATATTTTCGTGACTAATATGTTTGATATTTATTGCTATCATGATTGGGTGTAAATTTAGCAAGTAACATATCATTTCTATTCATTTGCATGTCTAGTAATTTTTTTAATTAAATTGGTTGACACGATATATTGCCAAAGTAATCCCTATTGTGAAAATTGATTTGATTAAAATTACATAGATTTGATCAAATAATATTATTACTATGATGATAAGTGTGTGCAACAATTATAAGGTGTTTTCATGTAAATAATAGTTGGTCCAAAGAAAGACTACTATTTAATAGAACTTATTGTCAATATTTGATCATTGCGTTGAGAGTATCAATTGCAAATTAATTTCTTTGTCCAAAGACTAGGAATTAATGTTGTGCTAGATATCTTGTGATGGGTCTGGTTTGCAAAATGTTTACACATCTTGTTATATATATCTTATATAACTTGCTTGTTTTTTTGTGAGCATGTTATTAATTTTGTGTTCTCTATTTAGCTAATATTGCTAGTGCTACTGCTCAAGTGAGTTGTCTCCCAATGCTGAATGAGACAAATTTTAAGGTCTGGAAGGAAGCCATATAAATTGTTTTTGGCTGTATGGATTTTGATTTGGCACTGAGAACGGAATGACCCACTTCCACTTTGGAAACAAGGCAAAATTTGAGAAATGGGACCATTCCAATCGGATATGCATTATGGTCATGAAGCGCTCTATTCCAGAAGCATTTCGAGGTTCCTCTATTACTGAGGGTGAAAATTAAAATAAATTTCTTTAGGAAATTGAGTCAAAAATGAGAAGCCGAAAGCGAGTAACCTTTTGGCACTTATCTCCATGAAGTATAAGGGCCAAACTTAATACAAGGGAATACATAATGGAAATGTCTGACTTGACATCAAAATTGAAAGCACTTAAACTAGAGCTTGGTGAAGACCTGCTCGTGCATTTAGTTTTGATCTCACTTCCTGCACATTTTGGGCAATTCAAAATGAGCTATAACATATTGTCTCTTAATGAGCCTATACCTCATTGTGAGCAAAAGGAAGAGAGGCAGCAGAAAGACAGACGTGAATTCTGGTGCTACCACTCACATTAGTATAACCATGCAGGGTTGCCTATGGAGCCGACTACTAAGTGATGATGAAAGATTCATATTCATATTTGATATTTGTGGGTGATGACAAAAGAGTTATAGTAGAGGCTATAGGAACTTTTAGATTACATTTGAAAATTGGATTTTATTTGGATTTATTCGAGACTTTTGTGGTACTGTCTTTTAGAAAGGATTTGATTTCAATTTCTAGTTTGGACAAATTTGGGTTTTCTTGTTCATTTGGAAATAATAAAGTTAGTCTCTAACAATATTCAAATTTGATTGGTTTTGGTTCTTTAATTGATAATCTATATAGGTTAGATGTTATTTGTTCCTACAATGAAATATTGCAAACAAACTCATGTGGTACAAAACAAAAATTAAATGAGAATTTTCCCACCTTATAGCACAAACGCTTAGGTCATATCTCCAAACAGAGAATTCAAAGACTTGTGCCGGATGAAATTCTTGAACCTTTAGATTTATAAGACTTTAAAGTTAGTGTTGAATGCATAAAGGGAAAACGAACAAACATGAGAAAATTAGGTGCCGAAAGAGCTAAAGATGTCAGGGAACTAGTATATATGGACATTTGTGGTCCTTTTCAACACCTTCTTGGATTGGACAACAATATTTTATCTTGTTCACAGATGACTACTATAGATACAATTACTTCTATTTGTTACATGAGAAGTCTCAATTGCTAGATGTTTTTAAGAGTTTCAAGGCTGAAGTTGAACTTCAACTTGGAAAGAAAATTAAGGCTTCAAATCTGACCATCGTGGTGAGTACTATGACAGATATGATGGATCAAGAGAATGTTTAGGACCTTTTGGGCTTTTTCTCAAAGAGTGTGGAATTGTTCCGCAATACATTATGCCAGGCAAACCTAGCATGAACGGTGTAGCAGAACGATGAAACCAAACTCTTAAGGATATGATGAGAAGTATGGTTAGTCATTCTTCTTTGCCAGAGTCGCTTTGGGGAGAAGTCTTAAAGACCGCAACTTACATCCTTAATAGGGTGCCAAGTCACTACTACAAAATATAGATTTAACATCACTCGATTAACATCGGTTTTTCAAAAAACCGATGTTAAGAAAAGCACAATGGCATTTTTGTAAATAAGTTGAGTTAGTTAACATCGGTTTTTAAAAAACCGATGTTAACATCAAGTGGTTAACATCGGTTATTGAAAAACCAATGTTAACATCAACTGGTTAGCATCAGTCTTTTAAAAAACCGATGTTAATCAGTTGATGTTAACATTGGTTTTCTTTATAAAACCGATGTTGGGTTATAGATAAATTAAAACCTAGAAGGTTCTCCCCCCGCGCACTAGCTCAGTCTCAGAAACGAAACAAAAGCCTCTTTCTCCCTCGCCGTGAAGATCTGTCACTGTGGTCTCCTCCACACCGTCGTCGTCGTTGGGGTTCGTGACCGCCGCGGTCTGTTGGAGTCCGACTTCAGCATTCAACACTAACACCAACACTGCAGTTTCAGTCAGGTAATTCCTTCTCCGTAATTTCTTGAAATGAGCTTTGTTAAGTTAAACCCTATATGGCTATTTCTCACCACCACCATACTCCACAGTTAACCCCATGCTTCAGACTACCTTACTTTAGTTAGGGTTTGTGCAAGTAAACTTCAAACGACTGTAACTTTTGATAGGAATGTCCATTTGAGGCCCATAATATGTCAAAACACTCAAAATTGAAGGAGGAATCCCTGGGAAAATCGCCAAAGGTCAACCGATTTTTCCAGAAAATACCTCTAAGTAGGTGAAAAATAGGATTTAAGATTTAACCACCGATTTTTCCAAAAGTTTCAAGTTTTGTTATTCTATAATAACCCAGTTTGGTCAATTTGCCCTGTATATCTCCTTGGGTATGTTGATGACATTATAATTACTGGCAGTACTATTCCTTTAATTCAACAAATTACCTCTCAGGCAAGTATATCTATGTTGATGCCAAGTTCTAAAATTTATTTTCTCTTCTTTGGCTTTTGGTTGCTTTTCAGCGACAGATTTAGTTGCAAGGCGTAGGGAGTACCTCTACCTCTACCTTGGTGGTTTGCTTTCTTCTGGGTTGTTCATTCATCAAATGCACTCTTCAAGTTTGAGGTAACTAGCAATGTTGTTCTATTCTTTTAGTGTGACTGATAAGCTATATTATTAATAGAAACATCATGTATTAGATATATTCTATTCTGGATGATAAGCAAGTAAACCCTAATATTGAATGATCTTGGTCCAAATGACTACATAAATCAATATGAATTAGAGCAATATACTATTGACATAGTACATAAATAGGTCATATCAGCATTAGGCAAAATTAATCAGCCTTCATTCCAAGAAACAAAAAAAATAGAAATCAACATAGAGACTTGGAACCATAATACCTTCTTTTCCAGGTTATAAACACCTTGTTTGTCTTAGCTGCCTAACACACTCCTTAAGTGCACTGTCTAGATGGGTGACTCTATCTCCAAGTGTTGAATTTCTAAGAGTCAGTGCCTGGACTTGCTTCTTTAAACTTGTCACTTCATTTTCAACCTTCTCCCAGCATGTAAGTTTATACAAATTTTGTAGTTAAGAGACAATCGAAACTTGTCACTTACATTCCCAACCATTGCAGATAGATTTTCTGACATATTCCTCAATCCATTAGTTGCATCTCCATCCTTAATTATACTATCCTTTGTTCTGCTCCATTTTCATCTTCCTCCAATAATAAACCATCATGTCCCTTGTCTATTGTATGTGAGGTGACTTCAGCTGATTGTGCACTAATAAATGACATGTCATTAATATCTTCAGCGATGGCCACATCTTCTGAGGTAACTTTAGGGGATTGGTTATGTCCAATAGGAGATTCATTCAATGCCTGATGCTGCAAAGACAAGAAAAACTAGACTTATCATAAACTAGAAGAATAAACCAACATAATAACAAAGAGATCAACTTACTGCCTACTAAATGTTTACATTAATATTATCTAGAAAATCCTCATAATTTTCTTCACTATCCAAAGAACCAAAACAGATTGTTTTCAATGTTTCTAAAACCAAAATTCTCGAGCCTTTGTATCTAATGGCAAGGTAACTTACCCACTTGATATGTAAGAGCATCATGGTAGTTTATGGCAAGGTAACTTACCCATTTGAGTGTATAAGAAATCTTTTCGCTTAGACCAAATCTGTGAGCAATTTATGAGCAATCTATGAGCATGAGTTTATGCTCGTTTGTATTTGGCAACAATGTAGCTAGGAATAGAAGCAACCATAGTGTATATTGCTTCTTTTGACATTGTAGAGTACGACATTAAAAACTGTTAAAACAAGGTGGAACTGGTTAAACCAAAGTTGTGTACACGTGGAGTTCTTTAGTGGTCTTGACACCGAAATAAATGTAATGTACCAGTTGCCATAAACGTGGTTTGTGCTTATGTAAAAACTACAAATTAGACACGATCTTCCTGTTCGATATCTATGCTTTTGATTCACACACTCAAGTATCTAAACCTACCTTTTATTTAGAGGTTACGTTTTAGGGAGAAACTCTTTTTTTATTAGTATTTATAGTACCATATGACAAATAAAATTCCTTGTTTTATAGCTATTGATTATTACTTGTTGAGATCCATTGAAATTTTTACAAAAACAACTTCAATAAATAATTGCTTCTTATAGATTTGTGTTTTTGTTGTTGATATTTATGTCATTAAAGACAACTGATATATGATATACAAATTGTGCTCATTATGAGTGAACCTTAGATTCCCGTTTGAGACTGAATGCAATGATTCTTGCAGACAGTTTGCATTAATCATTGTATTCAATCTTGAATTGTCCGTTTGAACAGTTTGGGGAGATTGATATTTTTATGGTAGATTCATGCGTTAAGGTTAACATTATTTTGTTTAATTTGATGAAATTTCGGTACAACGCATTTCTAGTTGTTCTCTGAGTGCATACTTGATTATCGAGAAATTAATTTCACCGATTTCATGTTGTGTACTTGGAGACTAATGCGAAAAGCAGTTAACAAAACCCCTTATGAACTTTGTACTGGCAAAAAACCAAGCATTAAACACTTGCATATTTGGGGTTGTCCGACTGAGGCACGACCTTATAGACTGCATGAAAGAAAGCTGGATTCAAGAACAATTAGGTGTAATTTTGTTGGCTATGCTAAATGCTCTCAGGGCTATAGTTTTTATGATCCCACTTTAAGATCCTTTTTTTGAAACGGGAAATGCGAGATTTCTTGAGGAAGTTAAGTTTGGGAAGGAAGAGATTTTGACAGTGCTCAAGTACTCATACCTATTATTGTTCAAGAAACAACTCCAGTAATAGAAAACAATGTTTCAATGATTGTTGATGACATTGTTCAAGAACAAAACAACAATGAGGTTTTCCCTCAAATACCTATACAACAACTTAACAACCTCAAGAAGTGCCATTAAGGAGATCTGTTAGATAGTTGATTATATTATCCTTCTCCAAGAACATGAGGATGACATTGGTTTAACAAAGGATGATCCAATCAACTTCTGTCAAGCTATGCGTAGTTTTAACTCTCCAAATTGGATTGATGCCATGAAGAATGGATGAAATCCAAAGACAATGGCATTTGGAATCTTGTCGAATTGCCTAAAGGTGTAAAACCTATTGGTTGCAAATGGATATTTAAAACCAAAAAGGATTCAAAGGCCAATGTTGAGAGATATAAGGCTCGTCTAGCCGCTAAAGGTTTAACTCAAAAGGAAGACATTGACTATAAAGAAACCTTTTCTCCACTATCTACAAAGGATTCTTTTAGAACAATAATGACATTGGTAGCTCATTATGATTTAGAGCTACATCAGATGGATGTTAAAACTACGTTTCTAAATGGTGACATTGAAGAAACGATTTATAAGGTGCAACCATAAAACTTTGTATCAGGTGACTCAAAGTCTATTGTTTGCAAACTAAACAAATCCATCTATGGTTTGAAACAGACTTCTCGGCAATGGTATTATAAGTTCTATCAAGTCATTACCTCGTATGGTTTTGAGGAAAATGCAGTTGATGATTGTGTGTATCACAAGTTCAGTGGGAGTAAATACTTATTCTTGGTGTTATATGTCGATGATACACTGCTTGCTATCAGCGATATAGGCTTCTTACAAGAGATTAAAAAAAATTTAACAAAATTTTTTGAAATGAAAGATCTTAGCAAAACCTCTTTTGTGTTAGGTATTAAGATACTAAGAGATTGCTCTCAAGGTATCCTAAGGTTGTCACAAGAGAGTTATATCGATAAGGTCCTAGATAAATTCAGCATGAAAGATAGTAAACCATGCAATACCCTGATAACCAAAGGAGACAAATTTAGCCTCAAACAATGCCCCAATAATGACCTTGAAAGAACAGAGATGCAAAAGATTCCTTATGCGTCAGTTGTAGGAAGTCTAATATACGCTCAAGTTTGAACTCGTCTCAATATAACATTTATGTTAGGAGTTCTGGGCAGATATTTGAGTAATCCTAGAATGCAATATTGGAAAGTAGCAAAATGTGTAATGTGTTACCTAAAGAGAACAAAAGGATACATGCTCACTTATCAGAGTATGAGAATTTGGAGATCATTGGGTACTCAGACTCTGATTTTGCTGGATGTCAAGACAACAAACGCTCCACATCTAGATACATATTTATGTTGGCTGGAGGAGCTATCTCTTGGAAGTCTGCTAAACAGATTCTCGTAGCTTCTTCGACCATGACCACAAAGTTCATTGCTTGTGAAATTTTAAGAAATTTTGTCATTGGTTTGTGTGTGGTCGATGGTATTGAAAGACAATTGAGGATTTATTGTGATAATAAATCAATAGTTCAATACTCCAACAATAATAGGAGTATAACCAAGTCAAAATTCATTGACATTAAGTTTTTGGTTGTTAAGGAAAGAGTTCAGAATAGACAGATTTCCATAGAACACATAAGGACTAATTCCATGCTAATTGATCCACTTACTAAAGGTTTGATACCTAAAGTTTTTCATGAGTTCACTGTTAATATGGGTGTAATTCTTAATAGTACCTTAGTTTAGTGGAAGTCTCATTTGTGTTCTATATTCTATGCTTTTCATATGTGTATTGTTTGGATTTCTTGCAGAAACAAAGTTGAAGTTTATCATTTCATTCTGAGCTTACTTTGTTTGCAATATTTATGTTGTGTTTTGGATTGATCTCTATAAATAATAAATTTTGGACTAGTTGAAAATGAACATGAATGAGATCACATTACATGTTATTTTCATGCCGCTTATTCATATTTGATCTATGTCATCAAGTATAAGTGATAATGGTGATCATTGAAGCTTAGTCACATTAGATTGTAATGAAAACTGCAATGGTTCCTTGTTGTTATATAAGATGAACCAGATTGTTTAAGGGAAGTCTAAAAGTAAATATCATAAGGTTGCACTCCTAAAGACTTTTGTAGTATAAATGGCTAAAGTTAATATGAAGCCAAGTGAGAGAATGTTAGAAATTTTATAATTTCTAATTAATTAATTAATGTAGGCTACATATTATATTATAACATTTATATTGGTTATTTATATTTTTTTTATGGGCTCAATATAAGTGATCTAATTTGGTGAATCTATTAGACTATCAACAAAAATTTGATATGTGCTTAATGAGCGGAAACCAGTTTGGTCCATTAAGGAATAATGAGAATGTTAATCGGTTTAAAACCTGAGGCACGGTTATGGTCTCCAATACACCAAATAAAAAAAAATAGTTTATCCTCTCCTCATCTGAAGAGAAAATGAAGGTCCCATAAGAAATAAAGAGATTTGGTTGATGAAGGTCATTAAACCAATTGTTTGTGATTGTTCTCCAGATTTCGTATTTGTTTGATCAATCATTATGGATCCAGGTATTCATAAAACTCTTCTTGATAATCTAACGTAATGTATTCATGGTGATTATTAGTATTTTATAAAGATCCCCTAAAATTCCAACATTATAATCTCTCTTTTTAAAAGTTATTGCCAGAAAATCTTGATTCACAAAAAGGAATTTACCTATGTTTTAAATGATTAAAAGAAGAATTAGCAAAATTTCTAAGAATTTATTCAAACCCCCTGTTTCTATATTCCCGATTTGATCCACACATTTTTAAGCACCTTATCGAAAATGTTTTGTTTTTAAGGAACCACTTTCTAAAACTCAAACAAACACATATTTTAGTCTTGTTTTTTGTTTTCTTAAAAAATGAAAACTGAAGACACTTAAACCAAATGCCCTGCATTCTCATGTTGGTTTAAAACTTTACGGGTATTATTGATTTCTAAGAATGTTATAACTTTTATTTTTACTGTAACTTCTTAAACTTTTATTCCCACGAAGAGGGTTGACAAAGTGACATTCTCATGGGGATACATGAAGGAATTTTGTTTTTTAACTAAAGGAACAAGGAAAGTTAATTTTTTTTTGTTTAGATCATATGTATTCTCAACCGAAGGTAATTATGTTCGAAGTGGATAATTTTTGTTTTCTATTTTGAGAAATAAACTAGTTTTAAATTTTCAGGTTATGTTGTTTGACACGTCAAATGTGTTATTTTGTTTAATTTGGTATAATGGTTTTTTGTCATATGGTTGAGAGGTATTAAAACTGAATTTTTATTTATATATCGACTAAAATCAAATTTTTAAATATTTAAGCAGATAAAATATATTTTATAACATCAATAATTATTTTAAAGACAAAATAAAGGAAAATATTAACGTCTATGACATTTATTTATTACAATCTATTAAACTGAAGTACGAGCTATCGAGTTGACTCGTAAGCTACTTTACATATTTTGGTATGTTAACAAAAATGCTTGTCACTTTAAGTTTTTAAGTGTCAGTTTTATATTCCCAATTTTAATTGATTTCATTATATATTAAATGTGCATCACTCCAAGATAATTGCATTATTTATAGAATTATTCATTTTAATTTGCTTTATAGTCTTTTCACTATTCTAACAAAGTGATGAATGTATCTAGAAAATACACTTTAAAGATACTATTCTCTCTTCTATCTGCACACTTAAGATTTCCTCTTAGAAGTGGCTTTAGGACATCTCTAAGGACTAAAACTTAAGATACTCACTTTAAGTATCTTATAGGATATTAATTTTTTTTTTATTTTTAAGAAACTTTGGAGATTGATTGCTTAGATAAGATACCTATACTAAAACTTAACCTACAATGGCAACTAGACTTGTTCCAACAACAAAAGAAAAAAAAATTATCCTAAGAAATTCATCAAGTATCTTCTATGGGAGATGATCTTAGTGTTTTTGGTAATCCCAAGAAATGCATTCTTGATTTTCTCGCATAACTTCAGTAATCTCTAGGGTTTGAAATCCCTCTCTTAGCAATTATACGTAGTGATCAGTGGGCCTGAAGGTTTAGAAGCATGGATTGTGCAAAGAAGTTAGATTACTTATCGATGAAGAAGGGTGAAGGTGATCAAGATTCCGGATGTGAAGGATCTTGATCCAGTGAATGAGAATACTCTGGAATATCATAGTTTTAAATTGCGGTCTACAATCACAATTGCGATAGCAACGTTAAGGTATTTTGACACTTCGCAATCGTATCACAATCACAATTGGGGCTACATCAGTAGCATTTTCCTACAATTGCCTACAATGTAAAGGTTTTTTGACTCACCGCAACCATAATTTAAAATCATGGGGAATACTGTTGGTTGGTTGGGAAAGTTCTTGCGCAGGGTCAGCGAATGCGAAGGCTCTTAAGGCAACAAAGGCCCAAGCAAGGAAAATGAATGAGGAGTAGAAGTTAGGGATGTTGAAAGAAACCTGTTTACTTTTCGTTTCTTTCAAAAGGACAAATATGGTGATGAAATTGGAACCATGGAACTTTGATCGTAAACTGGTGGTGATTAGTGAACTAAAATAGAGAGACAAGTCCCAGTATGGTGGATCTCACTCGTTTCCCTTTTTGGGTGAGGGTATATGATTTACCATTCAACATATGAATCAAAAGAGTGGCGAAATGATTGTAGATACAATGGGATAGCATAGTAGAAATTTGGAAGTAAGGAGGAGGCTATAAAGGTATCATAATTTAAATATGAAAGACTTCGCATTTTTTTTGTTATGGTTATGGAGGACTGGATCACCAACTGAAGTCATGTGATTTGAGGGACGAAAACTTTGATGATGAGGAGGAAATTTACAGCCTTCCACACGGCCACTAGTTGAGAGTGTATGTTAAGGAGGAAGCAGTGGGAGAAAGTGGCCAGAATTAGGATGAAGTGGGAAGAAGAATATTGAGAGTGGTGACATGAAAGTTCTCAGTTGGAATGGTCGCGGGCTTGGGAGCCCAAGAACAATTTGGTCTCTAGGAGATTATTACACGATGAAGTGTTAAGCTCAAAGAACTCCTAGGACACTTGAAGCAAGTGCCCTTTCTTCATTATAGAGGTTCCTCATGTCACATATAATCTTGCATGCTCTAACTCATTTCTCGAGCCAAACAATGGTTCTTCATTTGATTTTGCTTTATTATGACTGAGAAGACTTGCTAGAGAAGGAAGTGTTTGTACATTTGATTAAGGTCTTGGAAGGTTTTCTTCTTGGATTGCTCTACATTCACTTTCTTGCCATTGCAACATGCCATTGATTTTTCAGACTGTTATATTGACTTGGAAATTTGATCAGAAGATCACTAGGTGTTGAATAATGACACTTGACTATGACTTTTTCTAATAAAAAAGAACACAACTTCTAAAGTTTAATTCTTTCTTATGCTTTCAACTTGGATTTCATATGCTTTGTTAGAAGAGTTTATCCTTGCATAATACTTTCGATGAAAATAATTATCTAATTAATACTTTGCTTGATAAAGAGTGTTCAATTTATGCGACGACGCAATTAATGAGATCCAAATTTCAATGATACTACTTAATTAAAACTAACATCTTTAACATAATTAAAAGCGTCATTTTAAAATAATGAACAACTATATTTTTAAATAAAAAAATCTCATCATGTCAACAAATTTAAAGTAAATTTAATTAAAAATAAATAGAAGATTATGTTAAAAATCATAATGAGGTTGGATTATAAATTACGAGAAATAATTACTGATAATACCTTATTTTATAAAAAATTTACTAACTTCTTAGTCAATTTTAAGAATACTTATTATTATTTTCTATTTTTTACTGCAATATTGTCTATTAAATAATATAAAAATTATAGAATTTTTTAAATATCTGAAAAAGATGATTAATAGATTTTGATTAATATAATAACAATTGTCTAGTATTAGTGCAGAAAAAAATCATATATTTGCCGATCTCCAACAACATAGTTACCGCTCGTTAAATAAGTTGCTTATTTTTAAAACACTGTTGCTTAAATTTTTTTTTTATTATGGGAGATGATCTTTGTGTCATATTGAATTACTTAAAATTAAGTTCCGGTTACTAAAAAATATTTTTTGTCATTTAAGAATTACTAAGAGGGTAATTTAAGAGTTATTTAAAATTATACCATTTGAACAAAATATATAAAAGTTGTTTAATGTCATTGTAAGGACCAATTAATATAAGGTAAAAAAAACTCAAAATGACTTACTTAAATTACACTCATTAGAAATGCTCTGTAAACTTGCCGTACAACTTGGAGAGGGTGGAATAACAGATATTTTTTTACACAAACATAATTTTTAATATTTTTATATACCCAATTATTCCTCCCCAAAATTAATACCCATGGATCCCGTAATACTGTATAAAGTGTGAATTAGGGAATGGGGTCCCCAATTCACACCCAATATTTTAAACTTCTTTTTGCAACCCCTTGAAAATTAGGTACTTCCAAAACCGATTTTTGAACTTTCTTTTTATATTTTTTTTGCTTTTTCATTTTTGTTGTTGTTGTAAATTTCCTTTAATTTTTTTTAAAATACACATATAATAATAACAATAATAATAATAATAATAATTAATATATTTAAATATTATATTTTAATAATATAAATAATTGTTATAATTGTTAAATATTAATATATAATGTAACTAATTGGAAGACTACTTTTTGTTTATAATTATTAATATTTTTTAAAAATTAGTTTATCACAACAAAAATATAATATTATGAGTAGAGACAAACACGACACAATTAGTATTTGTGATAATCTCACAGGTATAAACAACGACAACATAAGTTATCAGACATTTCAATAATTTAATGGGTATATTGGCTATTTTGACTTGTTCTTTCTTGATTATTTAGACATTTGTTCTTGGAATCACCATCGGTTTAACACAATGAATAATGCTTTGGTTGCCTCTTTTTTCTTTGGTCCATTTCAGTGCGTATACAGGTTGATCTTGGGTGATTCTTTTTTTTTCTCTCCGCATTTATGGATCATGACACATAATTGTTCCTTCATATTTTGGCCAGGATGATGTGTGTTTCATTTGACCAAATGATCCTTTTTAAACGTTGGACAAATAATTGAGCTTGTAAACATCATCGATGAACTGTATGTAATCAACATGGACATACTTACATGCTGCAAATTACATGTGAACATGACACGTGTAGTTTTGTAATTTACCATAATCACACCATCGTTCAGTAATGTTTACAACAAATTTTTCTGGAAGACGTTGATGTCTTGGATTTAAGAATTCTTCCACTAAGGAAAAAAGTACTTTGTCGATTGAACTCAATTACATGCATGTAGTTAGCCTTTTTTTCTTCGGCTTCAATGATCTTGCCAACATTTTCTGCCAATTCTTT
Organism: Glycine soja; assembly: GCF_004193775.1. Classification (NCBI taxonomy): domain Eukaryota; kingdom Viridiplantae; phylum Streptophyta; class Magnoliopsida; order Fabales; family Fabaceae; genus Glycine; species Glycine soja. The sequence goes on from NC_041005.1 coordinate 40,208,836, forward strand.
ACTCGATGCCATCATTGTTATGACTTCTAAGCCCTTTTTGACAAAGTATTCATTGCATCATTTTTTTAATGCCGAATTCATGGCCTCGATAAAATTTGTTGTCATGTGACCCCATCGTCGTCCGTTATCCCAAGCAATAGTCCATTTTTCTTTTGGGATCTTCTCTAGTTAGTCAATCGCTTGCTTATTTTTTTTTCATTTAATTGTTGAAGTAATATGCAAATTTGGACTCAGTCATGGAATACCCCGACATTTGATCAAAAAAATATATTAACATTGTTTATCAATATAATGTAAAGTTTATTGAAAATTAATAATTCTTTGGTTGTGGAACTTACCCATGCTAATAACTTCTTTCCTTAGACCTGACTTGTTGAAATGTCTCATGAAGTTTTGTGCAATGTGTATAATGCAATACACATGTACTGAGTTGTCTAGTGTCTACCCATTACCATATAGCTTGTAAGCACTTGTTTATTGAAATGTGCTTATCCGACATTAGGCACAATCTGTGTTGCTTTGCCACATGCCTTTTTAAGTTTTGGAGGAAAAAAAATACTAGGCTTCTGTAGTCTCACCCTCAATAAGGGAAAATGCAATCAAAAGGATGTGGCTGACCCCATCTTATGTGATTGCAACTAACAATGTTCCTTCGTACTTCTCGTAAAGAAGAGTACCATTGACCTAAACTATTGGTTTGCAGTATGCAAATCCATCGACAAGTACCTTAAATGTCCAAAAAAGGTGATGGTACGTTGCATAACCAGTAAGTAGTTGTCGTTGTTCATCATAAGTTGGCTTCAACTCTTGCTCAACAATGGTTCCAAACACAAATGTTCGAAGCGCTAAGAGCAATTCGGGTAAATCCTCGTAGGATTGCTCCAAGTTGGCATTCGCCTGTTCGATCGCCCATTGTTTTGCTAGCCAAGCCTTTCTGTATATGGTGGTGTAGTTGTACAATTATTTGATGTGGGTTATGAAGTTTAGTACTGACATAGTTGCTCATTCTATACCATTGTTATGATGCTTGTACCGATCACGTCACACCTAAGCTTTATGTGATCTTGTGACATCATTATTGACACACAAGTGTGAGGTTCTTTTAGTATTTTTTTTATCTCCCATTGATATTAAGTACGTGCCCCTGTTGAGCTCTTAACTTGTTGGGAAAAAAGTAATATATTAGTGTTTTAAAATATTAAAATTATGCATAAGTCAATTACTTAATTTATTGAAGGTAGTTTAAAATAATTTACCTCCATTTGCATGTTTTGTGGATACATTTCAATATCATAAGTCAGTCCTTGATTTTGTGACCTTATAAGATTTGTTATTCTCTATATAGTAAATATTTACTACATATTTGACATAAGCTTTGTTGAGAAAACGTATTCCCTATTCATAGACGGGTTCTTTTGGGTAGTCCATCAAGTGGCCAAATTCGTGATCTTCCCAAGGTTCGTTGGTGCCTATGTCATGCATGTGTTTGGTGTACTATAGGCAAACTCAATATCTAATAATGGCTCACTATTTAGGTTTTGGTTGTCATCCTCATCTACATCATCTTTGTTGTCATTGTTCAAATGTATTTCCTCATCTTCACTAAATGGACCAACTTCTTCAATAGGTGCACCATCCTCTACGTACTAAGGTTGAGATTGTTGTGGTGTGGGCAAAGGATCTACAATTAGGACACTCCATGATACATGCTGCATAATCCTTAAAGCATAAGGAATAGGTTGTTCATATCCATAAAATGTTGGTGATTAAATTAGTCAGGTATATGTTGGGTCAATCAACAATTGTGCATATGACACAAGGTTGATGTCCCATTCATACTATTGAGTTTGGCTATGGTTGAGATCAAATGTTGATTGGTACTACTTGTAAATTGGTTGTTGGGATGTTTCAGAATATGTTGGCTGGTATGATTGGTAATTTTGTTGAGGAATTAGGATGGGTGTGTCAACATCAACGTATGTGACAAACAACTCAAACCTAGAAAAAAAAACATGGTTGTTGCTTGAATATCATGAACATACTATCTATTATCAAGTCTTCCTCAAGATTTATGGATGTGTACCTTAGTAACCCTTGACCTGTTGTCAAAAGGTATCTATAAACCACATCCTTAATCTGTTGGGTTTGTTTGAGTTTTATTCCTTGGTGTTTATCTCTACCCAATGCTTCTAATGTGATGCCTTGTGTCACATGCACGTTTTCTAGAATAGAACTCCACTCCTTCAACGGAGTCACGCATTTCCCCATCGTAATGGATAATAGTTTGAATGGTTTGATTTCGAGTGGACATTATATTGGGATGAGCTAATGACAAAACTAAGATTGTGTTTTGGTAATATATATGGATACAAAAAGATAAGAGAGCTTCAGAATGTGATAGCAAGATAGGTTTTGAAGTTGCAATTCAGAGTAACCTAATAGATATTTAAATATTGGTTATGAAGATCATTGGGTTCGCATGTGATATAGTTGAACATTGTCCGCTAGTCACAAATCAATATAATGGTACAGTGTTGCTGGGTTTCTCTAACATAACACTAATAAATAAGCTTTAATAGATATAGTTGAACAATAACAGTATACACTAGTCAATTATGAAACAACTTTAGATAGTATGAAATTGACACACCACTTCCTCAAGCTCCACAAGGCCTAAAAGCTCATAAAAAAGTGTCCAAAAAAAAAGAAAAAAATCACCTTTGTTTCAAAATTTTATTCCACGAGGACAACTTTTTACCTATATGATTATGTATTAGGTATTTTGGTTCAAATAATATTTTGTTCCTATAATTTTGATGTCGATAATACAACTTTCAAAACTCCAATCAGCCTAAAAACAAATAAAAAAGTGTCCAAAAATAAGAAAAAATACTTTTACTTCAAAATCTCATTCCATAAGGACAACTTTTGGCACCTATATGGTTATATGTATCTGGTATTTTGGTTCAAATAATGTTTTATTCTCATATTTTTCATGTTGATGAAGCCAATAATACAACTTTTAGAACTCCAATCAGCCTAAAACACACATAAAAAGTGCCAAAAAAACAAGAAAAAATTATTTTTACTTCAAATTTCATTCCCTAAGGGTAACTTTTGACATCCATACGATTATGCATGTATATCAGGTATTTTGGTTCAAATAATGTTTCTTACCCATATTTTTCAGGTTGGTGAAGTCGACAATACAACTTTGAGGACCTCAATCAGCTTAAAAACGCATAAAAAGTGTCAAAAAAATAAGAAAAAAAAATCATTTTTCTTCAAAATTTCATTCCATGAAGGTAATTTTTGACACCTATATGGTTATGTGTATTGTTCAAATAATGCTTGATTCTCATAGTTTTAATGTCAATGTCAATAAAGCTGAGGGAAAAACTTTTAGAACTCCAATCAGTCTAAAAATACATGCAAAAACTGTCAAAAAATAATAAAAAACCACTTTTACTTCAAAAAATTTTTTACATGAGGATAACTTTTGATGCCTGTATGATTATGTTTATAAGGTATTTTGGTTCAAATAATACTTCATTCTCATAATATTATTTGGTTGCTGTAATAAACCAATTCTTAAAAAATATTGATAATTATAAAAAAAATTACTCTTCCAATTAGTTACATTATATGTTAATATTTAACAATTATAATAATTATTTATATTATTAACATATAATATTTAAATATATTACTAATTATTATTATTATTATTATTATTATTATTATTATGTGTATTTTTTTATAAAAAATTAAAGAAAATTTTCAAAAAAATAAAAAAATGATTCAGAAATCGGTTTTGGAAGCACCAAGGGGATGCAAAAAGATACTTAAAAAATTGGGAGTGAATTCAAGACCTCATTCCGAAATTCACACTTTGTACCGTATCGACTATCGAGGGATAATTGGGTATATAATTTTCGGGGAGGAATAATTAGATATATAAAGATATTAAAAGGTACAATAAAAAAAATCGAATAACATATACAAACAAAAATATAGTGTTTTACAACCTAAAATGTGCCTACTAGATAAGCCACTCTTAAAAGTGATGATAATATCTTTGGAGACATTTAGGATGCATGGTTCCAAAGTTACATTTAAGAAAGTCAACACAATTCAATTCATACATAAAATTGTTAAATGAAATACCATTTTCCTTTTTTTTTCATATATTAATAATATTTTAAAAAATTTAATATTCCTTTTTATGTTCATTCCTCTTTTATTTATGAAAAGTGTAATTTTTTTTCAATATTACTTTAAACTTTTAACAAAAAAACATAAATAAGAACAAATTTTTATTTTAAAAATAATTAACTAAAAATAACATAAGTAATTAACACAATAATAGAAGGGATAAATAATTTTCTCTTTTCCTTTAGATATTCAAATTTCCGGATAAGAAGTGGCCCTCGTAAGTTTGATAGAAATGAAAAAGGTCAAGATCCAATCCAATGCTGAACTAATAATTTGTTGTTTATTTAATGTCAACCATGAAATAAGTTATAGCAGGATAATTGCCACATGTTAAATTTATACTACCAATAATATTTTCCTTTTATTTAATAAAATAAGAAAAGTACCCATTTAATAAATGTCTTTTCTATTTTTATTTTTAAATGAAAAAGAACTAAGTCATGTATAAAATTCAGTGCACTGATAACACAAACTTGAGTGCAGCTTATATATATTAACATCGTATTTAAGTTATTAAATAATTTTATCGCAATCTTTTATTTAAATCTTCCCTCAGGAGACTAAAGTTTAATTTATTTATAAATCATAGATATCCTTCATCCTTCTTCAGAAACAATCTCATTAGAGCTAAATAAGATCATGGCATTTTTATGCAGTTTGTAATAGATTAAAGGTTAATATTATTATAATTTTATTGTTAAGTGAAACCACTATGTCATTTTTAGGTACTAAACTTAGCAATCCCATTGAGCTTAATTATACAAGTTGACTAGATTGTATATTTTTAAGATTTTTCTTTTGTTTCGGCCAGCGACTTCTTGATAACTTTCTTTCATTTTTCTTATTCTCTTTAAATTTTCCCAAGACAAGATAGAAGATGATTTAAGACTAATATGTAAATAAAAAATAATAATAGTAAATATCATTTATGGTCGATTTGGAAGAAATAAAAATGAAATGAAAGAAAATAGAGAGAAAAAAAAAAACACAGATAACAATATCTTTTTCTTTATTTGGTTGGAGAGAAGATAAAAGAAAGATGAGAAGAATGCTTGAATTCTAAAAACGAATTTTTTTTTTCTTTTCACTTTTTCTTCCATATTTTAAACTTTTCTCTTCTCTATCATTTTCTTTCCTCTCTATCAAACATAGGGTTACAAATTTTTTTTTTATCAGATAAATTTCATTACTGTAACTAAGTAAAGACACAAGTCACACTGTAAAAGAAAAGTATAACAAGCCAAAATCCTAATTACTAAAAGTGAGTCAGCAACAAAACTTTGGGAATTTGCGAAAACTCTATATTCTAATCTTTGTGCCTTAATTTTCAAACAAAGTATTAACTTGCATAATCTTATTCTATAGTAGCCAAAGTCCTTATTAAGCTATTTGTTAAGCATATAATTCAGTGGAAGGCCATATAGAAAAAGATAGTGTTGAACAAGCAGACGAACCATCTCTTTCTAGCGTTTATGCAATGACCCTGCACAAATTTGAAGATAAGTTTAACTAAGAAAAAAGAATTAATTTTATGATTATAATACCATTTAGAACAGTTGCCTAAAGATTAGAATACCCTTACTCAGATGCAATTAGTTACTTGTGCTAGTTGACAAAGCAATGTAACATTGTCAGCTGCTACAGCTAAGTAAATCAAAGTCTCCCCCATAGTCTGCCAGTGATCAAACCATCTAGCTCTGCCAACAAGTGCCGTTTTGCAAGCTGCACCATGTAGTTGGCCCTGACACATTAATAGACATCCAAGCCCAATGGCCCCAATTGTTGCATCTCACCCTTTCTACAATGATTAAATTAGGATCTAAGTTTTTGTTTCCTTTTTTCTTTTGTTACCCATAACCCACTATTGGGTGAAATTCCCCATCTACAGTGTCACTTAGCACAATTATAGTTACTAAAGTTAGCAGCACCTTGTGTGAAGTTATGCGCGTTGTTATAATTAGTAAATTACATAGTTGTGGTCCAGCCCCACTTCCCTCGTGAATTATTAATATTATTATGATGATATATTTTCTGGTGAGTACATTAGTGATAAATTAGTGAGAAGGATTTAATAACACGCCACTTGTGTGGCCAGTGAGAGAAGGAAACCAGAGATAGATAGATGGGTGGTCAAGTTTTTATGGTAGGTGACTAAACAACCACCTTCAGCTCACATGCCTTCTTTATGTGTAATATAAAAACCTTGCCTTTTTATCACCGCATGTCATGTGTTATGACGTCCAGTACCTATCCCTATTTTTTCAACACCTCATTCATTTTTCTTTGATGCAAAGAAAAGATAATTACCACAAAAATGTCACTTTTGGAATTTCGCACTACAATTAGTATTCATACAAGTTGCAAGGAGGGGGGGGAGGGTGTAAGAGTGTGAGAAAACAACACCACAAGTGTTAAAATCTGTTAAACCAAATTCATGAGCTTAAAATTTGCAGCAAGGAACTTATTCCTTGAAGTATGAACAAAGTAACCAACAAATATCACCCCCACCAAAAAAAAAGATAGAAAATGAAAAAGAGAAACATATGAAAAAAAGTTCCTTATGAACTTCTTGAAGAATAACAGAAATACCTCAAAGAAGACATGAATCCTGTAAAGAATTAATGAAATAAGTGCATAAACTTTTTCTATACAGTTTGGAATCTTCACTCTGAAGTTGAATTGCAGTTTGAACTTTAAACCTCTGCTGGAATGAACTATGATAGGTTTAGTTTAGTTAGAAATGAGGCCAACCAGTGCCTCCTGCTTGTGATTTCCTCCTACTACCCACCAAGGTTTGTAATGCTCAGCATGGCGATGGACAGTACCTTCTTCCTCTGTAGAAGCAGGAAGGTTAAGGTCAAAAAAGTCCCTTATTTCTGGTGCTGCTTCCTGAAGTACAATTGTTTGACTTTGAAAATTTCTAGCACTCTCAGACCCACCAGCCAAGTGATGAGATCTCTTGTGGCCACCCAATGCTTGGCCAGATGGAAAAATCTTGAGGCAAATTGAACACTCATGCACTTTCCCCTTCTTGGAATCTCTCACTGTGTTTATCTCATTGTCAAAATCAGTAATAGCAGTAGTCTTAGTAGTAGTAGTAACAGTAGTAACCATTTCATGTTCTTCCACATACTCATTCTTCAGAAGCTTATTTTCTGTTGTATGGTCAGGGGAGAGTTCTGCTTCCAACTCAGTGCTGTTCTCACTGCTCTCATTTCTTGAAGCAAAACAACCCTTGATCCTCTTGTGACTAGCTCTATGGCCTCCAAGTGCTTGGTATGAGTGGAAGATTTTCTTGCAAGTAGTACACTCAAACTTTCCTCTCTTATTGGAGCTTTTGCTGAATTCATCTTCTGAGGGCTTGTTGTTCACCCAACTCTTCAAAGAACTTGACTTCAACTCAGAGTCCATAAAATTTGCCTTGATTGAAGTGCACTTATTGTTACTATTATGATTATCATCTGTTTCATTGTCCTCAAATGCAGAATTAGAAACCATGGTCTTGTTGACCCCAAATTCACTTCCAGGACTCTGAGTACCCAAAAGCTCTGAACTCATTTTCCCTTTTGAGTTGAGATTTGAAACATCCAAATTGCAAAACTCCCACTTCACATCCCTTGGTTTGGTGACCTTTTTCTCAGAACCATTAGAGATAACAACCCTCTTGCCCTCAGCCTTAGAATCCAAATTGGTTGGAACCAAAGAAGGAGATTCAAACTTCATTGAATTAACAGAATTGAGACCGCACCAAGGACTCACATCCCTACTAAGCATCATCAAACTCATTGCAACCTCTTCCTGCTCCTGCTCATGAGCTTCAGAAACAAGGGACACAGAAGAAGTTGAAGGGGCCATGTACCTTGTCCTTCTCCTCTTGGATCTTCTCCTTCGATTTGGAGCCGTGGCCTCATTCTCAGAGTGGCTATCATCCATCAACACCGTCATCTTCTGGCTCTGGCTAGCATTGGTGTTATTATCATTCCACGAATCTTGATCCTCCAATAATAAGCTGCTGCTGCTGTTGTTGTTTTGGGACAATTTCTCAGAGTGGCACTTCATGTGACCAAACAGAGCTTTCCAAGAGTGAAACCCTTTGCCACACTCTTTGCACAACTTGTCCAACACCAACAAAGTAGTGTTGTTGTTGTTGTCCTCACTCGAATCATTGAACCTCCAAGTCTTCTTTGGATTCTCCCTCAGACCATACCCTCCTCCATTGTTAGTTCCTCCTTGATCAGAATCTCCTCCTCCACCATTGTTGTTGAAAGATGAAAGCTTCTCTGCCTCGGTTGAAACATTGGCGGTGACATGTGACCTCATGTGGCCACCCAAGGATCTTCCACAAGGGAAGCTCTTGCTGCAGAACTTGCACATGTGTTTCACTTCTTGATCTTCTTCCATTGGATTGATTTTTCAAGATCACACACACGCACGGATCAGCAAAGAAAGCAAAATTAACCACACTTTCTTGATCACCACCAACACAAGAGAAATCGATCACAAGGGAAAAACAGCAACACCCCAGATCAGCATCACATCTTGAAAGTGGTTGGAGAGAAGAAAAATAAGGAGAAGAAGAAGAAGAGAAACCCCATGTCTGAAAATTGCAAGGTGGTGAGTGCAAGATCTAAGGCAGAAAAAAAGAGGAAAAGAAAAGGGACAAGAGAACGTGTAGTAGTAGCACAAACTATTATATAAACTATAAAAGCTTTTTTTCTTTCTTTCTTGAGAATACTACTAGCTATGCACCACGCACTAGTACTAGTAGCTCATCGTGTCCTTTGGGGAAGTTGAATTGTGAAGAAAAAATCAAAGTTTGAAGAGGTGGTGGAGGAGGAGTTGAGTTGTGTGAGTTACCTTTGTTAATTTGCTAATGATAGCGATGATGGATGAGGAAGCCAAGGGAGAAAAGAACAAACAAAGGAGTGAGTGAGTGAGCGTTTGTTTCTCCAATTCTTTCTGTCTCTAAAACTTGACTATATTAGGAGGGGGAGAAATCCATGCATGGAAGCAAAGTTTTATTAATAAAAAAGAAGAAAGAAAGAAAGAAAAGAAAAGAGTGGTAAAGAGAGAGAGGGACAGCACGTGTACTCAACTGAGGATCCTACGCCACCCCTTGATCCAACGGTCTCAGATTGGTCCACGTCAGCGTCCATTTGGAACCTGCTGAAACTAACCGCATTCCTCCAAACTATTCCTTCCTTTGTCTTGCTATTAAGGAAATGCCTCTTCTTTCTTTCTCTCACTCTTTCTCTCTCTCTCTGTTGTACCACTAATGCTATAAAACACTTCAAGTGAAAGGTTCCACTCTCTGGCCGTTATTCTTCTGGACTTTCTAATACTGATATGTTTTCTCATTTGTTGGATTTACAACAGATTTTTCTTGTGAGTCCCCTACATGGCTTAGGCTTACCCTCCAATTGCTTCATATTCCACCCAACCAAGACTGTTTTTTAATAAAATTCATATTCTACTATTACCATTGAATAAAATTCATGTATGTTTTTTATTTGTTAAATTATTCACTTGATACTAATTTCTAATGAGTGAGTTATTATAAATTTCTTAAATCTGCTTTTAATTTTTAGGATTAAAAAAAAATTCACTTGATGTTTAAAATTTGTTTTCTTTTTAAGCTTCCGTCTCTATGAGATCAAATTATAAGTTTTAGTTCTTCCATAATTTTTTATAATGATTTATCATGAAATTTTTTGTAATGGTTCTAAGTAAGTTTTACATTGTGTTTGTTGTAATGAACAAAACTTGACAGATTAAAACTTATACAATTTTATTATGTATGGATTAAACTTAAAAAGGACAACTACAAAAATCAAGTTAATAATTTAACCTTTATTAAATAATGTGTCTTATTCTATGTATAGAGTTTCATTAGTATCATTTAATGAGACTTATGAAAATTTTATTCAATAATATAAAATATATTAATAAGCTAAGTATTAGAAAGGGTAGTGTAAACCTTCCTCTTCTGACCAAAGTCTGTCGATGCCACTGTTTTCTTGATTCTCCACTACTGGGATTGAGTAAGGCACATTCAAGGGCATTATGGTAAAGTGAAATTTCTCAAACATTTGGATTAGTGGGTCATTATCAAGTGGGGTTGCCTGCTATTTTATTTCATTTGTTTTAAGTTCTTATTCTTAAATATTGGTTGCTCTTACCCTTGGATATAAGGTCTATTTCTTTTAGTTGCACCTATAGCTGAACTGAGCCATGCCACCAAAACACAAGCCAGGTACAAGCTGAGCTGGTGAAGTAATGCAACTAAAATCTGGCACATTTATTTGAGTCCAAGAGTGTATCACCATGCTATCTCTTTTTTGTTTCAATACCTTTTTGGAATTTTCTATGTAAAACATTGTAAATGTCCTAAGGGGTCGAGGGGTTTAGTTTAACTGGTTGAACATGTATGTAAATTATTGTAAGCTCTCAATAATTGTCTTTGATTCCTAAGGATATAAAAATCTCCAAGGATCAATTAATAAACCTAAATTCTCCAAAATTGTTTATTGGATGCAAACAAGAATATGGAGAAGTTATCCATTACAGGAGTGTTAGCTAATGCCTGCTAGTAAGGTCAGTTGGGCTCTTTGATCACTTTTGGTTACCCTCAATTCATCTAAAGGATCAAAGTAGTCCTAAGAAACTTTAAACTACTTATTTGCTGTTTTTTTTTTTAAAAGTTTTTTAACTGCTTGCAAACAAAGTTCCTGTGATACTCTTTGTCTTCTGGTGCCTTGTAAAGGTATTGTAGTTTATTACAATGATGAAAGTAATATAAAGCAGATGTTTCGTTGGAGTTTAAATTAGTGGAGAAGCAAAGTAATTTACTAATTCTGGGCCGAATTATGTTAAATCCAATGATGTTGATCTGGATCTTCCCGTGTTTTCTTTCACCACTTGGATTCTATTTCATGGGAAGTTTTGTAGCATGCTCCATGTAAAAGTTACACCCCACTGAAATTAATTTCTAAGTATTGATGGAATCTGTGGTATGTTAAAACTGATATTTGTTTTAAATGAATAAGGTTCTTTTAAAATAAACAAATAATGGTATATCTATTATTGACTAATTTATATCATGATCTTATAGTAGTAACTTTGAAGGTGCTTAAAAGACATTTTTAACTTTGAAATGATTGAAAATATATTATTGAGAATTAGTCTTCTCTTGATTGGTTTAGATTTTGTTTAATAAGAATCACACTCATAATATAGACATTATAAAATCATACGAAATAATTAATATAAAAAAAACAATTTACATCATCACTCTATCATATATTAGTATAATATATTTTACTGTGATGCTAACAAATTAGCATCATGCACACTATTCCAGTCTACCTGAGCTAATCATTCCAAGAGAGAAAGTTGAGGAAATACATACAAAAAAGTAGGGGCAACAATATGATTAGAAAATAAATTAATTAAAGGTATCTTCTTAAGTAAGGCATCACTACTCTAGTTCCTTGATCCGCCCATATAAGATATAAATAATACATACAAGCTGTCCAATGTTGCGATCAGTAATTGCTTTGTTTTATGACGAATAATCCATCGGGCGTTGGATTCATGCTTACTTACTAACTATAATATCGTCACAGATTGGCCAGCGTGGCAAAGCTCAAATGGCATGGACTCAAAAGGAGGCCATGCCGGCAATTTTGAGTTGAGCTAGAAAGATTTTGTAAAAAATATTACTCGTTATTAGAATTTTAATCAAATTTAATTATGTTCGATTCGTTGGATAAGATAAAATAATAAGAATTTTCTATTCAAATAAAACAATAGCAGAAGTTATTCTAACACTGCAGTCAACATGACTACCAAAGATAAGAAATTATAACGATAATTGCCGATCAACCTGTTTATTATTCATGTATTTTTTTTATTTGAGTAAAATTTTAAACTATAAATTAAAATATTTAAATTTCCAGATATATATATATATATATATATATATATATATATATAACTTAAATAAATAAACAAGAAAATTTAAGTAGCTAGTTTTAAATTAGGAGAAAAGGAACTTGTTAGAAATGAAATAATTTTAAATATAAATTACTAAGATTTGAATTGATTTTTTTTTTTGAAAAGAAAACATTTTGAGAAATGTGATTTGAAAAAAAATGACAAGAAATTTAAAATTAATTAATAATTTTAAAAAATTGCCAGACACATACATATATAAGTTTAAATAATAGTGAATCAATGTGTCTTAAAAAAACTTGATAGAGATGTTTTCGTGCTTAAAAATATATATTTTTTAATTTTTTTATATACTCCAAAATTTTCTAAATTCAAAAAATTACCGGTAACTTCAATGTTGATGACCATATATATATATATATATATATATATATATATATATATATATATAAAATCAATAATCACTACTTGCTCATTATATTTGTTTTTTTTTAAGAATGTTAATAATACATTATTTAATATATTTTTAAATTTTATTATTTGATAAAATTCATGAAACTAAGCCTTCTTTGATGAGACCCAAAGGTGTAAAAACGAACTACAAAACCTAATACCGGCTTACAAGATGCATATTTCATGTTAAAGTGGGACGAGTTCAAAGAATTTAATTTCAGTTTAACGCTTTTAGAATGAAATTCAAACCTAGATTTCAGACTAAATCCGAATCAGGATATGATTGGATCGATCTATAAAAATTTGCGTTTAATTTTGTCTCAACATCTAATATTCAAATCCTACATTTTATCATAAGAGAGTCGAGTTGGCCCACCTATAACTTGATCTATATCACCTCTAATGCAACCTAAATAATATTCGTCTAATACTAAAGAATGAAATATCTGTGTACCATGCGTGCTCTCCAAAATACTTTGTTCTTGCATTGCAAAAATTGACGTATTACTTCATTATACGGTCACCATGTTATACTTTTATTCATTTTCAATGATATCTCTCACAATTTAATTTAAAAATACTTTGTCCCATATGTTATGAAAAAAAAAAAGAATATTCAAAAATATATTAGTAGGAGTAAAATTGAATAGAACAAAAGTAAGCTTGAAAGACTTATATGTACATGTACTGTTGCAAATGGGTGTATTTCTAATCAAGAAAGGCAATTATAAGAGGAATGAAGTTAAGATAAATCATCATGATTATAGTTTTTAAAATCAAATCGGTCCGGTCTATTCAACCAAGAATCAGTTAGGTGATCGATCCAAATACTTTAAAAGTTGAAGTATTTTAAAAGTTGGAGTATTTCAAAATTGATCAAATAGATATAAAATTGATCAAAATTGATGTTGACCTGACCTATAAAATGGAGTTAAACCAATTTTTTTTTGTTTTCTTTAATGTTTTTAATTTTTTTTATTTAGTCTAAAATATTTTTAAAATAAATAAAAATACATTCTTAAATATTTCACATAAGTATCAACTATTTTTTCAATTATTATTAGTTTTTATCTTATAAAACATATAATTTAGTCATTTATACAAATTTATAATTTTTTTAGATCCTAATTTTAATTATATATTATTTTATTACTTAAAATATTATATAATATTAAAAAATACAAAACCAGTTCAAGTTGAACCAATGAACCTTGAACAAGTGCTTTCATCAGTTCAATCATCCATCCAATTTTAAAAATATTAATTGAAAAATTACTAATGGAGTATTAATATTATTTGGACACCCTAATAATGTAACACTCACATATTCTCTCTATCTCTTTCTTCTTTACATATAATATTATCAATCAAATCAATTATTTATTCATCCTCTCCGTCTATCTCTTTAAAGTGTCTACACCCCATGTCAAATATATTTTTCATTATCATATGTATCGTGGTTAACCAATTAATGCTCCATGTATCAAGATGTGTTACATTCTCCCTTTTTATTTCATTTTATTTTTGTATTTTTTTTTTCATTTTAAGGTCACTGTTCTATTTACACTAATAGACATATTTGCTTCTTTTTTTTCATTATTTTTTTGGTGATTTTTTTTCATTCTAGGGAGTGTCTGTAACTCTTGCTCAAATTATTTCCTTTATCTAAAATCTTTTATTTTATTTTCTTAATCAAACTAATAATTTTAAAGAAAAAGAGTCTCAATTTTTTGTTACTTCCCTCCTTTTACAATTTGAGTTAACTTCTTAAGTTATAGAGGTAAAAACAAGTCAGGTAAAACTCTAGTAGACTTAAACATTCGTTAAAAAAGAAAAAACCTTAATCTAACCTATTCACTGGTGTTGATATATAGAGATAGATTGATAGATATTTGGAAAGAAAGAAAAAAGACAAAAACAAGCATATATGTATGATATTGTTATAATTCTTTAATCATGATTCTTATCTTATCTTATACATTAAACTTAACTGACCCGATGAAGATAAGTAATTGAACGAGGAAGATTACACTATCTTAAGTGATGTGAACCTGAGTAGGAGCGGATCGTTTGATACAGGCTACGGAGGTTTTGGATGACGCCACTTCCAATGAAGGAAGATAAGTCCGGGTAGACGCCACTTCCGGTGAAGGAAGATAAGTCTGGGTAGACGCCACTTCCCGTGAAGGAAGATAAGTCTGGGTAGACGCCACAAGGATTACCTTGATAAGTCTGATAATTGGTTCAACAAGGAACCCAGAGAGAAACTCTCACCAAATTTTATCAAAATGCCAAAAGTTTTTTTTATTGAAAACAAAAACAAATACTTATAGTGTATCTAAACAAAAAGATAAAAATAGACATGGGCCTTCTAAACAGTTTGGGCCAAAATTACAATAAAAATAAATTATAACTAAAAACTTATTTAACTTTAGCCTTCAAATTAGTTTGGGCCTTCAGCAACAATTAATAGTCTTAATAGTGTCTCTGCCTCTGGGCCTTCATCCTTCTCCACTTGGGCCTTCATCCTTCTCCACTCGGGGGCTTTGTCCTTCTCCACTTGGGCCTTCGTCCTTCTCCACTTGGGCCTTTAGCCTGTATTTGGCCAGTTTCATGATTCTCATCATTAAGTTCTAGTGGTCCTACGTATATATAGTAGCTCATGCCACGACGGTGTTGAATAGCACAATGTCTTTTTTAATTTCAGTGATATTTTTATCCTTTAAAGATAAAGCAATATTTTTCTCACTTCTCACTTTTTTTTATCTAATCAAATAAGGAAAAATTATTATTTTTTTCATTTTTATCTTATAATAAATAATACAAAAAATCTACTTATTCTACTTCTTAATTAACTTTCTATTATTTTAAGTTTAATGGTTATGTAATATTAATGTAAATTTTGTTATACAATGGTGCACTCTAACACACACATACACAATGCTCTAAATACTTACACCAAGTTTCGAGCTCATCAGCAAGTTTAAGCAAGTTAAATCTTAGGTATTGATACCACTTAATAGGAAATACAAGGGGAGTGGGGAAAATCATAAGGCATTAGCTTTGTATCTTTGTGTGATATTTTTTTTTCATTGTTACTTAATTTGTTCATTTCTATTTAATGCAAAACTTCATTCACACTTGTACTCTAACATAATATTACTTTTTTTTTCCAGTGGTTGCATTCGTAATTTAGAGAATAAATCAAATTAAGGAATCATTTTTATCCTGCAACTATAATATACATTTCTTAGAAAATGGATAAGAATAAAGTGATGAATTATATATGTGGTAACAATAAAAAAAAGGGGTAAAAGTCCATACTGATAACTAGAGTGCTTTTCTGCTAATTATGGCGTGATTTTTTTTATTTGTAGGAATAAAAAAAAGTATAAGGAGTTTTTAATAATTTATGCATCTTATTCTTGATCGTAATTTTTTCAATGTGTATCAACTATAAGCATATTATGATTGTTATATGATAAATAAAAGGCCAAATTTCATGACACACGAGGCAAAATGTTTTCTTAGTCAAATTATTAAGAAGTTTCAAGTTTAATATTTTGAGACAAATTATTAAAGGGATGCTAAGGTATTTTCAAGTGTAAAATTTGACAGAGGGTGCTAAAGTATTTTTGAAATGAATTATATTTTACCCAAAAATTATTTGTAAAAGAATTAATGGTATGTGATAATTGCTATGCATAAGTATATTTTATGATTATGTTATATAAAAATTGTTAGATTTCTCATATTTTATTGCTCCTTTTTGTGTGAATAATTTGAATTTTAGCATCATCTAAGTTTTTGTCCAGTGGGTGTTTAAATTGGTAAATTTATACTGTTTTGATGGTGTATTTATTGCAGAAATACAAAAGAAAGCTTGAAAGAGAAGTTGAACATATGAAGACCCTTGCTCAGCGCGCAGCATTCGGTCAACGCAAAGAAGTCACATGGAGTAGCAAGATATCACGTGAAGACGCGCTTAGCATGAGTCGCATGCTAACCGCGTGACCATTGACTCATTTGCTAAGCACGACAGTTGTGCTTAACGCGAGATTGTGTAAATTTTAAGCTGACTTCGCTTATAAAAAGAGGAGAAAGCAAAGGAAAAAGACATATTGAGACTCAGAGCTCTACATTAAATGCCACGAAGTTAGAGTCACCCAAATAGGGGAAACCAACCTTTGGGACTCATTTCTTCCCTCCATCTCCATCCCTTTTGTTCTTCTCCTCTCCCTATCAACCCTTAAAAGTGTAAAGTCTCTCATGACAATGAGAGGCTAAAACCCCCATTGTTGGGAGCCTAAAAACCAAATGCTTGTGATGCAATTTCTTTTCTACTATCTATTTAATGTTATTTTAATTTTTATTGCCTCTTTCTGTGCTTAATTTTACTGATTATGGCCTGATCACTCATATTCATGTATCTATTTTAGGATTTAGGCATCGAGAAATGTTTATCTTCTAAGAACTAGAAAAGGACATCTAAATGATTCATGTCTAGGGATAGAATGATATTGTTTAGCCTGTTTTATGCATCTCTATTTCTAATGCAATTTATTTAGTTTATTATTCTAAGGGATTAGGGGAAAGATTAGATAAATTAGGTGTTGGAATTTTCTATTCCAATAATTAATATGGGCTAATATTATAAGACAATTATATTAGCTATTTATCATTAGTGGGTTTTATTTTATGTGATCAAATTAAGTGAGCCCGTTAGATCCAACCAAATCAGATGATATGGACTTCAATGAGTAGATGTCAGTGTTGACCCATTAGGGGATAATGAGAACCCTATTAGGTTAAGATGCTATAAAAGACTATGGTCCCCAATATATTAAGCTGTCACATATAGTTTCTCTTCTCCTCATCTGAAGAGTTATGAAGGTCCTATTAAGGAATAAAGAGGTTCCGATTGAGGAAGAATCAAGAAGCCACCGATTACCTACGGATTCAGATTCCGTTGCGTTTCTTGATCAATCATTATGGATCCAGGTATTCCTAAAACTCTTCCTAATAATTTAACGTAATGTGTTCTTAGTGGTTATTATTATTTTATAAGGATCCCCTAAAATTCTAACAAGTGGTATCAGAACCACCATTACTGTTAGATTATTGGGATTTAAAGTTATTTGATTCTAATTATACCCAGATTACTTTGGTCATATGAACCCAATTTTTTTTTGGAACAACACATATTAATTGTTGGTATATTCAGATATTGCCATATTGTATATTTGATTTAAATTTGAGTGTATTCAGATATTGCCAGATTACTTTGAGTGTATTTTGTTTTTGGGTATCTTTATTTGTTTTTGGGCATCTTTATTCAGATATTCCCAAATATATATATATATAAGGAAGCATTTTGCGTGTGTAGTTTTTTTGTTAAAAAAAGGAAAGTTATATAAGATAGTACATAATGAAAATGTATAACTTGACATCAAGATTGAAAGCACTTAAGCTAGAGCTTGGTGAAGACCTGCTCATGCATTTAGTTTTGATCTCACTTCTTGCACACTTTGGACAATTCAAAGTAAGCTATAACACTTAGAAGG
The DNA here is from genome assembly GCF_004193775.1 of Glycine soja. Taxonomy (NCBI): domain Eukaryota; kingdom Viridiplantae; phylum Streptophyta; class Magnoliopsida; order Fabales; family Fabaceae; genus Glycine; species Glycine soja. Next base: position 40,227,021 of record NC_041005.1, read on the forward strand.
ACAAATAGTCCATTAATGAGCTTATATCTCATTGTGTGCAAGAGGAAGAGAGGCTGCAAAAAGACAAATCCTGAAAGTGCTCATTTAAGCTTGACCTCTCATAATAAAAAAAACAAAGGAAAACTAAAGGTGCTCTTAGCAAAAGAAACAAAGAAAGATACAATATTTACTTGGAGTATTTTAAGTATCAATCAATGATAGCATTAAATATAATTTAAAGATATGATATTTACTTGCTGTAATTAATGTTTTATATTTTTTTGTTATCATGATTGAGTGTAAATTTAGTAGTAACATATCCTTCCCATTTATTTGTATGTCTAGTATTTTTTAATTAAATCCATTGACTCGATATATTGCAAAAGTAATCCCTATTGTTAAAATTGATTTAATTAAAATTACATAAATTTTGTATGAAATTATTTATGCGAATTGTGTTCGCCCCAAAGGAAGACGCAATTTGGCCAAATAATATTTTGTAGTTGTGATGTTAAATGTGTGACAATTATAAGATATTTTCATGTGAATAATAGTCGGTCCAAAGAAATACTATTATTTGACATAATTTATTGTCAATATTTGATCATTGCGTTGAGAGTACCAATTAAAAATTAATTTCTCTAGGAATTAATGTTGTGTTAGGTATCTTGTGATGAGTCTGTTTTGCAAAAAAATTGCATGTTCTGTTATATATATTTTTATATAACTAAATTATATGTGAAAGTTGTGTAATTTTAAGACCTCTCATTTATTATATGTCTTGTATTTTTTGGTTAAATTAATTGAAACAACATGTTGTTAAAGTAACCTCTTTTCGTAAGTTGATTTGATTGAATTTACATGGATGTTGCATGGAATTATTCATGCGAATTGTGCTCGGCCCAAAGGAAGACACAATTTGACAAAATAATTACATGCTTGCGATGGTAAACATGTAGTGATTATAAATAATGTGATTTTCCATATGAATAGTGAAATATTCAAAGACAATCATTATTTGACCGGAGTAATCATCATATAAGTTTTTCATGTGAGCAATGGAGTGTCCAAAGACTACCTTTGTTTGATAAGACTTATTACCAATGTTTGATCAATGCGTTGAGAGTACCACTTGCAATTAGTCTTTTTCAATCCAAAGATTGAGGATTAATGATGCATTAGGTATCTTGTTTAGGTCTTGAAATTTACCATAAAGATTATTTTTGCATTATATGTTTATTTTCTGTTCTTTAATTGTAGTTGTTGTTGTTACTACTATGGTTTAAATTAATCATATTATTTAAATCCCAAATATGCATGTATAAAATAATTTTTTGTGGGATTCATAAGGTGATATATGAGTAATCTTGGTATGCAACACTAGAAAGTAGTAAAGTGCATTATGCGTTAATTGAAGAGAACAAGAAATTACATGTTTTCATATCGAAAGTCTAGAAGTTTAGAGATCATTGGGTACTCTGATTTCGATTTTTTTCGGAATGTCTTAATAGCAATCACTCCACATAAGGATCCACATTTAACCATGTTGGTGGAGTTAATATTTTGCTATGAGATATCATACTAGAATTTATTATTGCTAAATTATTGTAACTGGCTTGCCTATTGTTGCCAACATTAAGTAGCCATCGGGTGTTTATTGAGACAATATCTTAGCAGTCTTATTAAGGATTCAACCAAGTAAAAGTTTGTTGACATAAAGTATTCGGTTGTTAAATAAAGAGTCTAGAAAATACAGATTTCTATAGAACATATAGGGACCCATTTCATGTTAGCTGATCCACTTACTAAAGGTATGACACTTAAAGTTTTTCATGAACACACTACTAATATGGGTGTAATTCCTAATAGTACCTTACTTTAGTGAGAGTCTTATGTTCTATATCTTATGGTTTACAAATATTTTGTTGTTTGGATTTTCTGCAGAAATGAAGTTAAAGTTTATCATTTCATTATCAGCTTATTTTGTTTGCAATATTTATGTTGTGTTTGAATAGATCTCTATAAAGAAAAAAGTTTGGACCAGTTGGAAATAGGCATGACTAAGATCACATTGCATGTAATTTCCATGCTGCTTATCCATCTTGACCTATGTCATTGAGTGTACTGATGTGGTGGTCATTGGGGTCTAGTTACATTTGTTGTAGTGACAAAAGCTGCAATAATTCCATTATTGATACATGAGATGAACCAAGTTGTTAAGGTGGAAGTCTAAAGGTAAATAACATACAGATGCGCGTTTAAGGATTTTTGATATAATTGTTACAATATGTAGCCCAAGTGATTGTTGGAATTTTCTATTCCAATAATTAATGTGGGCTAATATTATAGGATAATTATATTAGCTATTTGTCATTAGTGAGTTTTATTTTATGTGATAAAATTAAGTGAGCCCGTTAGACAACCAAATTAGATGATATGGACTTAAATGAGTAGATGTCAGTGTTGACCCATTAGGGGATAATGAGAACCCTATTAGGTTAATACGCTATAAGAAGACTATGGTCCCTAATATACCGAGCTGTTTACTTACGGATTTAGATTATGCGTTTGTTGATAAATCATTATGCATCCAGGTATTCCTAAAACTCTTCCTGATCATCTAACGTAATGTGTTCAAGGTAGTTATTGGTATTTTATGAGAATCCCCTAAAATTCTAACATGAGGCTCTTTCACTTGAGGGATGATGGTTAGAGTATATGAGTAGATGTAGGTAAAAATTAGAATAATATTAAATAGAAAAAAATAATTAACATTACATCGAGAGTAGTTTTGGTAGGCTAGTCCCAGTATATTCATATTCTAAATCAACCTTCGCATCACAACCCCAAAGTGTTTATTTTTCTTGCACTTGCCTATTTTAGATAATTAATTTAATTTTATGTCAATTTATTTTTAATTTTCAATCTCTTAAATCTTTAATTTAATTTATTAATTGCTTGAAAATTGGGAATACATCAATCTAAATACAAATAAATTCTCTGTAGACTTGACACTCGGACTTTCATCTTATTACTTATGATAATTTTGATACACTTATCAATGAGTTAACAGTATGTTACACTATTTTTAATTCTTAATTGGTAAGGCCGGCTAAGGTTCATTGCACTAACAGTAAAGTGAATGTTTTACTTTATCAACAACTATTATACAAATCATATATATGATATAACTCGAACAACTTCGCTGTAATTACTCATTGAATTTGAGCCCCTTTTGCCGGCAACTGAGCACAATGGTTAGTTGTATTTGTCTATAGTTTATCACTTTCCTTTTTACTCAACCCTTTGTTGTTATAATGGACAATACATTGAAAGAAATTTAATATGCAAAGGATTGGAGCCAGAAACAAAGGATATAATTGGACTTTTCGACAGTACCCCCTATTAATATTCTAATCAGGGAACACGTGCATGGGCATAATATGTGATGTGCCTAGCATCCACGACCAGCTCACTCAATATGTGCACTACAAATTTTTGAGCCAATGTGTAGCATTGTATGCCCTGGTGTTATATTAATAAGTATATACCACCGCCAATAATGTTGTGGTTAGTTGGATGGAGAAGAAAAAGATGCATACATTTAAAAGTGCCATGAGAATGGGCCAAGAAACAAGAAAACAAAAATATACCGCGAGAGATTAGATCATGGAAGAAAAATTAACTTGAAATGGTATAGTCAGTTCAATAGCTTGATTATGTGATAGTATTCAAGCTAAACTCATTGAGCACAAGTTAGTTAAATTGATAAAGCTGTAAACAAATTGTACTAAGAAAGGTTATAATACTATTAGCTAGAGCTCATGATGTTAGAAGCTTTAATTAATTATTTCACGCAGATCTAACAAACCAAGGATGAAAAGGAGATAACGCTGATAACCCATGCATATGGTTTTAATTAAACTCGTGACAAAATGATCTGCCAGATTCGTTGAATTGTAGACAAATAATTAGTAGTTATCATTAATTTTATAAAACAGCAGCCACCATGGAATTTAGTTGAAATCTGTCAAAATTTTATTATCATTTTTAGTTATGAAGCATTAGTCTTTAATTTTCTTAATTTCCCAAAGCCAAATAATTTTCCATTTTCACACAACTAATGCTACAGAAGAAGAAAAGTTAGAATTTAACTAGATTCAAACGTAAATGTTGGATGGAATAAAGTGATAGAGACCACTCATCCATCCCAAAGTTATAAAGCATGCCAAATTATTGAGTCTAAAATTCTAAGAAAAAAACATCAACTAGACTCAAGAATAGTTGTTAGAAGAAATAAAGTGGGACAAAACTATTCGTTCGTCATATCTAACAGTTAACACAATAAGTCAAATTATTCAGTTAAAATAGTTAGTAAAAATATTATAATTCTCTAGAAATTTTCTAAGAACAATGCTATATACGTACAGACATTGTTTCACAAAACTAAAATTTGACTATTAAAATTTCATCAATTCTCTTATAAGTAAAGATTTCATGTTCAAGTATACTTTCCCTCTTTAAAAAAATAAATGGATGCAAGTTATAGTTTTTTTTTTGTTACAAAAAGTTTAGGTAAATTAGGTGACAAGACTTGTCAAGATTAGGACATGCATCAAAGTTCAACAAACACTTACATAAATATTTATAAATTATTCACCAACAAAATTCTTATGTCAACAATGAAATTCAATCCCACATTCTTGTGGACAGGATATGAGTCTGATCCTTACCAATTGTATCAACTTTTATTGGTTGAAGTTAAATTTTAGATTTGATTATATTTTTCCAAGAAGTTATTGGGCTCCTCAAGGATGTGGATGGGCCTATTAACCAGTACAGTATGTCAAGAGTACCATACACAGAATATGCATGTAGCAAACTTGTATCTTTCTTCATCTATGTGTCTGCATTAAAGTGGCTGAGATTTTTCGGTCTCTATCACTGAAGCAAGCTTCACTTAAGTGGAAAGGGTTTGGCTATTTAAATTAATGACAAAATTGAACAAAATACTACTTCCAAGAAAAGATTGGACACTCACACTACATGTGTGCCACTCTGTACACCACAACATATAATTACTATAAGATGTGTCTTCCTTAAGGTTTATGCTAGGTTGAGCTCAACCAACCCAAGAATTACCCTTGATCATGTGATCAAGTCCTAGAAACAATATCGGTGGAACAATGTGTTAGGAATTTTATAATTTCTAATTAATTAATATGGGCTACATATTATATTATAACATTTATATTAGTTATTTACATTTAGAAGGGTTCAATAGAAAGTGATCCAACTCAATGAGCCTATTAGACTGCCAACAGAAAATTGATATGGGCTTAATGAGCATAAACCAGTTTGATCCATTAGGGGATAATGGAAACCCTAATAGGTTAAAACCTAAGGCATGGTTATGGTCCCCAAGACACCAAATCAAGAAACAGTTTCTCCTCTTCACATCTAAAGAGAAAACGAAGGTCCCATAAGGAAGAAGGTGATTTGGTTGAGGAAGGTCATTAAACCAATTGTTCGTAACTCCTGTAAGATTTCGCTGTGTGTTGATCAAGCTCTATGGATCCAGGTATTCCTTAAAACCTCTTGATAATCTGATGTAATGTGTTTTGGTGTTCATTTGGTATTTTATAAGGTTTATTAAAAATCCCAACAAGTGGTATTAGAGCCACCATTACTGTTAGATTATTGGGATTTTTAAAGTTGTTTGATATGTATTATATTTGGATCGTTTTAGTTATATGAACCCTAATTTTATTTTGGGGAGAAACTATTTCGATAAATAAAATTTTAAAACCCATAAATTTTTGTGTTATGGTCATAAAGTTTTTCTTTTTTTTCCAGATGAATAAAAGGCCTATGTATTTGATTTACGGGTTTGTACACAATTTTTGTTTGTGTCATTGTGTGCGATTTGTGAATCTATATGTATGCCATTATCATGATGTTTTGTACGTGGCACAATTTCATATATATATATATATATATATATATATATATATATATATATATATATTTTTTTTTTTTTTTTTCATATCTCCCTTCTCCCCTCACCGATCCTGTGTGGCTCTGCCGCCGCTTCGAATTCTTTCTTTTCAAAAACCTGGGTTTGTAAGCCGTTCCGGTATGCCCTTGATATCTGCTTTACAAGTTTATATTCGCCCTTTTCATCATACTGCATTCTTACTTCCTATCTGTCCGTTTGATCTTACTCCGCTGATCTCTGATATCAGCGGAGTAACTACAATTGAAGATTAGAAAACTCTTCAACCAAACCAACGACTATATAGGTGAGTAACATACTATCCGTAAGGATATAGCCTCCTTGGTCATACTATATATATATATACACACACTGTTTGTATGAATCAATAATAAGGAAATGGTCTTTTATCTTATATGAATAATTTATTATTTTTTCTTGCCAACTGTTTTTCCTTCATGAATCCGTGATAGGCTGATAGTTTATGAGCTGATAGTTTATGATATTCTTGTGGTTAGTATAAATTTGTGATAGTACTGTGGTATGTTCATTTTGGATGCATAATTAGTTTACCATGATGTTGTTTTCAAATATTTACTGCTATCATAATTGGGTGCAAATTTAACCCTTACGGATCCTTTCCATTTATTTGCGTGTCCGGTAATTTTAATTAAATTGATTGAACCATTATGTTGCCAAAGTAACCTATATTGCGTAAATTGATTTAATTAAATTGCATGAATGTTAGTATGAAATTATTAATGCGAATTGTGTTCAGTCTAAAGGAAGACACAATTTGGCCAAATAATAACATACTTGTGATGATAAATATGTGAGAATTATAAAGTTTTTTTTCATGAGAATAATAGTCGGTCCAAAGAAAGACTATTATTTGACAAAACTAATTGTCAATATTTGATCATTGTGTTGAGAGTACCAATTACAAATTAATTTCTCTGTCCAAAGACTAGAATTAATGTTGTGCTGGGTATCTTGTGATGGATTTGTTATGAGAGATATCTGCATGTCTTGTTATATATACTTTATATGACTTGCCTGATTATTTGTGAACATGTTATTAGTTTTTGTTCTCTCTTTAGTTCATATTGCCAGTGCTGCAAACTGCCCAAGTGAATTCTATCCCAATGCTGAATGAGACAAATTTTAAGGTCTGGAAGGAAGTTTTAGAAATTATTCTTGGCTGTATGGATTTGGACTTGACACTGAGGACGGAACGACCCATTTCCACTTCGGAAACCTCTAATGAGGTAAAAATTGAGAAGTGGGGTCGGTCCAATCGAATGTGCCTTATGATCATGAAATGCTCTATTCTAGAGGTGTTTCGGGGCTCTATTTATGAGGGTCAAAGTGCAAAGAAATTCCTTGAGAAATTGAGCAATACTTTTCCAAAAATGAAAAAAGCGGAGACGAGTAACCTTTTGGCTAAACTCATCTCCATGAAGTATAAAGGCAAAGGGAACATAAGGGAGTACATTATGGAGATGTCCAATCTCGCATTGAAACTCAAGTCGCTTAAGTTAGAGCTTGGTGAAGACCTACTCGTGCACTTGGTTTTGATCTCGCTTCCTGCACACTTTGGACAATTCAAAGTGAGCTATAGCACTTAGAAGGACAAATGGTCCCTCAATGAGCTTATATCTCACTATGTGCAAAAGGAAGAGAGGTTGCAGAGAGATAGGACTAAAAGTGCTCACTTGACTTCGACCTCTCAAAATAAGAAAAGGATAAAGACTAAGGGTGTTGCAGAAGGAACTTCTCAGCAAAAGAAACAAAAGAAGGATGAAGAATTTACCTGTTACTTCTACAAGAAGTCGGGACACATGAAGAAAGAGTGTCCCAAGTATGCCGCATGGCGTGTGAAGAAAGGTAAATTTCTTACTCTAGTTTGTTTTGAAGTTAATTTGGCTTTTGTACCTAAAGATACTTTGTGGGTAAATTCTGGTGCTACTACTCATATAAGTATGACTATGCAGGGTTGCCCGTGGAGCTGACCGCCAAGTGATGATGAAAGGTTCATCTTTGTGGGTGATGGTAAGAAGGTTGCAGTGGAAGCTATTGGAACTTTTAGATTACAGTTAAAAACTGGATTTTATTTGGATTTATTTGAGACTTTTGTTGTATCGTCTTTTAAACGTAATTTGATTTCTATTTCTAGTTTGGACAAATTTGGATTTTCTTGTTCATTTGGAAATAATAAAGTTAGTCTCTACCAAAATTCAAATATGGTTGGTTCTGGTTCTTTAATTGATAATCTTTATATGCTTGATGTTGTTAGTTTCTAAAATGAAATACTACAAATAAGTTCACGTGGTACAAATTGAAAGTTGAATTAGAATTCAGCCACCTTATGGCATAAGCGTTTAGGCCATATCTCTGAACAGAGAATTCAAAGACTTGTGTTGGATGAAATTCTTAACCCTTTGGATTTATCGGACTTTGAGGTCTGTGTTGAATGCATAAAGGGAAAACGAATAAACTTAAGGAAATTAGGTGCCAAAAGAGCTAAAGATATCTTAGAACTAGTGCATACAGACATATGTGGTCCTTTTCCTACAACTTCTTGGAATGGACAACAATATTTCATTACGTTCATAGATGACTACTCTAGATATGGTTACCTATATTTGATACATGAGAAGTCTCAATCCCTAGACATTTTTAAGACTTTCAAGGTTGAGGTTGAACTTCAACTTGGAAAGAAAATTAAGGATGTCAAATCTGATTGTGGTGGTGAGTACAATGGCAGATATAATGGATCAAGAGAACAACGTCCAAGACCTTTTGCGCTTTTCCTCAAAGAGTGTGAAATTGTTCCACAATACACTATGCCGGGAAAACCTAGCATGAATGGTGTAGCAGAACGAAGAAACCAAACTCTTAAGGATATGGCGAGAAGTATGATTAGTCATTCTTCTTTGCCAGAGTCACTTTGGGGAGAAGCCTTAAAGACCGTAGTTTACATCCTTAATAGGGTGCCAAGTAAAGCAGTTAACAAAACCCCTTATGAACTTTGGATTGGTAAAAGGTCAAGCATTAAACATTTGCACATTTGGGGTTGTCTGATTGAGGCACGACCTTATAGGCCACATGAAAGAAAGCTGGACTCAGGAACAATTAGCTGCTATTTTGTTGGCTATGTTGAATGCTCTCGGGGCTATATATTTTACAATCCCACCTTAAGATCCTTTTTCGAGACGGAAAATGCGAGATTTCATGAGGAAGTTGAGTTTGGGAAGGAAGAGAACATAATGAATGTTGTCTTTGAGGAAGAACCTGTTATTTATAGTGATCAAGTCCTCGTACCTATTACTATTCAAGACACAACTCCAGTAATAGAAGACAATGTTCAAACTATTGACATTGTTCTAGAACAAGACAATAATGAGGTTCTCCCTCAAATACCTTTAAAGCAACCTCAACAACCTCAAGAAATGCCATTAAGGAGATCCATTAGAGAGAGGAGAAGTGCAATCTCAAATGATTATATTATATTTCTCCAAGAACATGAGGATGGCGTTGGTTTAACAGAGGATGATCCAATCAACTTCTGTCAAGCTATGCGCAGTTCTAACTCTCAAAAAATGGATTGACGCCATGAAGGATGAGATAAAGTTTATGAAAGACAATGAAGTTTGGAATCTAGTCGAATTGCCTGAAGGTGTGAAACCTATTGGTTGTAAATGGATATTTAAAACCATTGAAAATTTATTGTGACAATAACTCTGCAGTTCTTTACTCCAAGAACAATAGGAGTACAACCAAGTCAAAATTCATTAACATCAAGTTTCTGGTTGTGAAGGAAAGAGTTCAGAATAGGCAGATTTGCATAGAACATATAGGTACTGGTTCCATGCTAGCTGACTCACTTACTAAAGGTTTGATACCTAGAGTTTTTCATGAGCACATTGCTCATATGGGTGTAGTTTCTAACAGTATCTTAGTTTAGTAGGAGTCTCATTTATATTTTATATCTTATGTTTTCCATATATTTGTATTGTTTGGATTTTCTGCAGAAATAAAGTTGATGTTTATCATTCTATTTTGAGCTTGTTTTGTGTGCAATATTTGTATTGCACTTTGGATTGATCTCTATAAAGAATAAAGTTTGGACTAGTTGAAAATAAACATGATTAAGATCACATTGTATGTAATTTCCATGCCTCTTATCCATATTTGATCTATTCATCAAGTATGAGTAACAGCGGTGATCATTGTGGCTTAGTCACGCTGAATCGTGATGAAAACTGAATTGGTTTCCTGTTGCTATAAGAGATTGACTAGATTGCATAAAAGGAGTATAAAAGTAAATAACATACGGTTGCGCGCCTAAAGAATTTTGTGATATAAATGTCTAAGGTTAATATGAAGCCTAAGTGGGAGATTGTTAGGAATTTTATAATTCCTAATTAATTAATATGAGTTACATATTATATTATAACATTTATATTAGTTATTCACATTTAGATTAGTTTAATATAAAGTGATCTAACTCAATGAGTCCATTAGACTGTCAACAGAAAATTGATATGGGCTTAATGAGCGGAAATCAGTTTGGCCCATTAGGGGATAATGAGAACTCTAATAGGTTAAAACCTAAGGCATGATTATGGTCCCCAAGACACCAAATCAAGAAACAGTTTCTCCTCTCCCCATTTGAAGAGAAAACGAAGGTCTCATAAGGAAGAAAGTGATTTGGTTGAGGAAGGTCATTAAACCAATTGTTCGTGACCACTGTAAGATTCCGCTGCGTGTTGATCAAGTTGTATGGATCCAGGTATTCCTTAAAACCTCTTGATAATCTAACATAATATGTTTTGGTGTTCATTTGATATTTTATAAGATTTATTAAAAATCCCAAGATAATGGGGTTTAAATTTTAATTAAACTCATGTTTTAGACACAGCTTTTGACTTTTCTTTGCCTCATCCACTAGCTTTAGATTTTGCTATCATAGATCTACAGTGATTTTTATTAATAGCCTATTCTTAATTCTTTAACCACCCTAATTTTTTTTTATATATAAAAGTATAGATATTAGGAGAAGGCTTGTTCCCATATAAGGTACGAGGTGATGAGAGACACTAAAGTTGCTTTTTGTGAAAAATCACCTTCAATTCCTACCAGATAACGCTGTAGATGATTTTTCTTGACACATATAGAAGAATAACTTAAATGACTCATTTATATATCTGTGGCCTACATACGTTACAAGGCCCGTATGATTGATATAGGTAAATTTTATTATTTTAATGCACATCATTACTGTCAACAGCGCATGATTAACTGTTTTTAATTTTTTTTTATTTTTCATTCTGAAGATTTGCTAGCAGCTTTAAGCTGCTTTTAGCAGACACCCTCTTGCCGTAATAATCAGAAAATGTTAAAAATAAGTAGACAGGGTTAGTTGAAGATGTAATGGATATAGCCACTTTGCTAAGGTTTCAATTTTCTTGATTGGGCAGTTTAGATGTGGCTGAATTATCAGTGATTGGAGTTCTCAAATGATTAGAAAGAAGCACTTTCTTTTTCTTTGGTGGGTGATTTGATTGTAGTAGACACTGATTTGTTATAAAAATGATAAGCTTTAATCAAAATCACTAGCTAGTAGTTCTGGCAGTTGGAGCTTTATGTCTCAACCTCCTTTCTAGAAATGCACTATTAAAAAAAGATTACCCCTCTCAAAGATAAATTAAAAATGGATAGGATGACTGATGAAGAGAGAGAGAGAGGAGAGTGGAAAATGAAATTAGTTTTGTAAAATGGCAGCAGCCTCTCTTTGCTTAATTTTTTTTTTCTTTTCTATCATCATATATATAAAATGTGAAGGTAAAAGGTACATGTGTTGCTTCATATAAGCAATAAATTAAAGGTGTGCATGTGTCAGGCACCGTAAATGCTTTGGGGATACTCAAGAGGAATCATTAAATTTCATGCTGGAAAAGGGAAATATGTTTTAGAAACAAAATTAGTTTTCTGGACCAGCTGTAGTTGTCTCTTGTGTATGACCAGCTTAAACGTGGTTTGTTAATATATGATAAGGGAAATATAGCATTTTTACCTTTCTTTTTATTTTGATGTTAATATGCTATATGTCACACGATAATTACTTTGGAAAGTCTTTTAAATCATTATTGCCTCAAATTAATCCGCCCTAAGCCACCTAATTATTTATAAGAAATATAAAAACTGAACTTAAAAAAAGAACTTAATTGTAACAGTGAAAATAAGAATCTTGATTGGTTAAAAATAAATAAGAGTCATAATTTGTTTTATTTTAATCACTCAGTACGTTCATCACGAAAAAAAGATTTTGATTAATCCAGAGTTCGATTGAAAGATAAATAAAGTCTAATCAAAAATTATTTTCGTTAAAAATTAAACTTAGATAATACCCAAATGATTCAATCTTAATTTCAGTATATTAACCACTTGTACCCAATCACTTTATTAAATAAAAGTCTTGATGATTAAGAGTATCACAAATATAGTGTTGGATAAAATGGCTACACTCCTAGAGAGGGCTGGTGAATAGGACTCTTAAAAACTTTTTAGGAAACCCACATAATTTTTCAAAACCCTTTTCAAACAATTTTCAAAATATTTTATAAAGAAACACTTGCTTAATTAGGGTAGACCCAATAGTATGAACAAATTTTGAATCAATGAAACGAATAGGTGATGCTTTGCAAAATATTATTTAATTCCTTTGTTCGGTTTTAAATTAAATTAATTGATTATCCGGTTACAATTAACTAAAACATATGAAGAACCAAAAACAAGAAGGTAAAAGATTTCACAATAATTTTTATATTGGTCCAATCACAACTTATGATTTATATTCAGTTAATCCAAATAACTTGAGTTTGAATTTACAATAATTAAATTTAAATTACAAATACAACTCACATGGAATATGTAATTCCACATATGCAACTATTCTTGAAACTTACAAGAATTCACTTCCACAATGTATGCACCTACTACATTACCCTATTCTTGAGAACCCTACTTAAGATACAAACAAACAATACAAAAGAATAAGAATATAGCACCTGAATAGCGAAGATATGGAAATTCAAGTTCTTATCCTTTTATCAACACCTGAAGGCTAGAGTTTGATATTTTGAGTAGCTTCTTAAGCAATGTACGTTAGTATCTTTGTAAAGATTTAATCATAAAAAATTGCTCCTAACAAGACTTTTGGAGAACTAAACTCTAATATATCTTAGAAACTTCAAAAGTTGCATTTTCTTTTACAAAGAAAGTCAAAATCAGTCAAGTGTCACTATTCAACCCTCCTTCTAGTGATCTTTTAATTCACTTCAGTACCTTCCATTAGTGTCCATCTCATGTTGCCTCCTTTAACCCCTTCTTGTTGTAACATCCTAAGGCAAATTTGATTGAATAAAGGCAAATTTCAATTAACAAAAATTGGGGTTCATTCGCATACTACATCACAGCCCCAAAAAAGAGGGGTTAGCTAGCCATAGGCACAGGTAAGCAAACAAATATCCTTAAATACATAAAGAAGATAGTAAATTTACAATTCATAACCCTCATGACCTTCTTTGCATTTCTTGTAATGCCCTTGAAAAGTCTAGTGTTGATTTTTAGGGACGCTCAACAATTCTAAAAGTAGCCTGACTGATTGTTGATGTCTCAGAAAGGAATACCTACGGAGGGTTCTATCCAATAAGGATGTTGAGTGAAATGTCACCATGTGAAGTGTTGTAGTGTAAGTCGTTGAGAAGTCGACAATTAGGGGCGTTGCAGAATGGTATCAAAGCAAACCTGATGTGAACCTGAGTAGGAGCGGATCGTTTGATACAGGCTACGGAGGTTTGGATGACGCCACTTCCGGTGAAGGAAGATAAGTCAGGGTAGACGCCACAAGGATTACCTTGATAAGTCTGAGATTGGTTCAACAAGGAACTCAGAGAGAAACTTTCACCAAATTTTATCAAATGCCAAAAGTTTTTTATTCAAAACAAAAACCAATACTTATAGTGTATCTGAACAAAAAGATAAAAATAGACATGGGCCTTCTAAATAGTTTGGGCCAAAATTACAATAAATAAAAATTATAACTAAAAAACATATTTAACTTGGTTCTTCAAATTAATCTGGGCCTTTAGCAACAATTAATAGTCTTAATAGTGTCTCTGCCTCTGGGCCTTCATCCTTCTCCACTTGGGCCTTCATCCTTCCCCACTCGGGGGCTTTATCCTTCTCCACTTGGGCCTTCGCCCTTCTCCACTTGGACCTTTAGCCTGTATTTGGCCAATTTCAGGATTCTCATCATTCCCTCCTTCTTGGAAAACATTTGCCCTCAAATGTCCAGGATCATCACCAGGTTCAAGTACCACTTCCTTCCTTTTCTTGTTGGCTTGCTTAGTATAACTTTCATTCTTCTTTGCAATTTGCACCTTCACTTGGTCATACAATCTTTTCACATACTCAACTTTGACCTGTGCATCCTTATGTTGAGTCTCTTGGGGCTTGCTATTGTAAGTTGGCTTGTTAGGCAATGAAGCTTCTAGAAGGAGATCAACTTGATGTTTTATGCTTCTTGAAGGTGGCAGTCCATGAGGAATCTCCTTGGGAAAGACATCTTTAAATTCCTGCAATAAGGGTTGAACACTAGGAGAAACATAAATAGTTAACTGATTAGAATTGTCACTCTCTCTCTCTTGTGTATCACTCCATCTCTCAAAGATAAAAATAGACATGGGCCTTCTAAACAGTTTGGGCCAAAATTACAATAAAAATAAATTATAACTAAACACTTATATAACTTGGGCCTTCAAGTTAGTTTGGGCCTTCAGCAACAATTAGTAGTCTTGGTAGTGCCTCTGCCTCTGAGCCTTCATCTTTCTCCACTTGGGTCTTCAATCATCATCAATGGCAGCTATACAAATGACCAGCCTTGTCTCTATGACGTGTTGGGTTTGTTTAAGTCTGCCTCTGGTCATGAGCCCTTGAAGTGCTTCATGGTCCTTGCCCTTGGTTATGTCCTCATCACTCCCTTCTTCTTGAAAAGGATTTGTCCTCAAATCCAAGGCCCCTCCATCTGCATCAAAAAGGGATAGATCAGACACATTGAAAGTGGCACTTACATTATACTCACTAGGCAAGTCAATCTTGCAGGCATTGTCGTTGATCTTCTCCAACACTTGGAATGGTCCGTCTCCTCTAGGTTGAAGCTTGGACTTCCTATGTTCTGGGAACCTCTCCTTCCTCAGGTGTACCCAAACCCAATCACCTGGTTCAAGCACGACTTTCTTTCTGCTTTTGTTGGCTTGCCTTGCATAGCTCGCATTTTTCTTTTCAATTTGAGCCTTCACTTGCTCATGCAACTTCTTCACATACTCAGCTTTAGCCTGTGCATCCTTATGCTTAAACATAGCAATGTTAGGCATAGGCAACAAATCAAGAGGAGTCAAAGGATTAAATCCATACACTATCTCAAATGGTGAACAATTAGTTGTGCTATGGACAGCCCGATTATAAGCAAACTCAACATGAGGCAAACAGACTTCCCAAGATTTAAGATTTTTCTTTAAAATAGTCCTAAGCAGTGTGCCTAAAGTCCTATTGACTACCTTAGTTTGACCATCAGTTTGTGGGTGACAAGTAGTAGAAAACAACAATTTAGTACCAATCTTACCCCACAAGGTCCTCCAAAAGTGACTAAGGAATTTTGCATCCCCATCACTGACAATTCTCCTCGGTAATCCATGAAGCCGCACTATTTCTTTGAAAAACAAATCAGCCACATGACAAGCGTCATCCACTTTCTTGCAAGGGATGAAGTGTGCCATCTTAGAAAACCTATCAACAACAACAAACACAGAATCCTTTCCATTGTTGGTTTTGGGCAGCCCCAAAACAAAGTCCATAGATATGTCAGTCCAAGGATATTCAGGAACAGGCAAAGGAGTATACAATCCATGAGGTTTAACCTTAGATTTAGCTTGTTTACACACAATGCAATGACCACAAAACTTATGCACATCACGCCTCATATGAGGCCAAAAGAAATGCTCATGTAGAATTTCCAGGGTCTTTTGAACCCCAAAGTGTCCCATCAACCCCCCCTCATGTGATTCACTCACAAGTAACTCTCTAATTGAACACTTAGGCACACACAATTTATTTGCTTTAAACAAGAATCCATTATGCCTATAGTAACCATTTTCAGAAAACTTTTCACATGCAGCAAAAATTTCAGCAAAGTCCACATCATGCATATACATGTCTTTCAAAGACTCGAGACCAAACAGTTTAGTTTCAAGCATAGCAAGTAAAGCATGTCTCCTAGACAGTGCATCAGCCACTACATTCCCTTTCCCCTTTTTATGTTTGATGACATATGGAAATTGCTCTAAAAACTCTACCCACTTAGCATGCCTCTTATTAAGCTTTCCTTGGTATTTTAAGGACTCGTGATCACTATGGATGACAAACTCTTTGGGTAATAGGTAATGCTTCCAAGTTTGTAAAGCCCTAACCAAAGCATACAATTCCTTATCATAAGTTGAATAGTTAAGGGCAGCGGCTCCTAACTTTTCACTAAAATAAGCTATCGGATGTCCCTCTTGCAACAAAACAGCCCCAATACCCACATTTGACGCATCACACTCAATTTCAAATGATTTTGCAAAATTAGGCACAGCAAGAATGGGTGCATTAGTTAACCTATGTTTGAGGGCAGCAAAGGCCTCTTCTTGTTTCTTACCCCATTTGAAACCCACATTCTTCTTAACAACTTCAGTTAGAGGTGCAACTAATGTACTAAAATCCTTAACAAATCTCCTATAGAAACTTGCAAAACCATGAAATCCCCTCACCTCACTCAGGGTCTTAGGTGTTGGCCATTCTTGGATGGCCTTAACCTTTTCCACATCCACCCGTACTCCCTCAGCACTAACAACAAAACCCAGAAACACCACATGATCAGTACAAAAGGAGCACTTTTCTAGGTTGGCATACAATTTTTCTTTCCTAAGCACACTTAAAACAGATTGCAAATGTTGAACATGCAAATCAAGACTAGTGCTATAGATAAGAATATCATCAAAGTACACCACCACAAATTTCCCAATAAATTCCCTTAAAACATGGTTCATCAATCTCATGAAAGTACTAGGTGCATTAGTCAAACCAAATGGCATAACCATCCACTCATACAAACCATATTTTGTTTTAAAGGCAGTTTTCCATTCATCTCCCTCTCTGATTCTAATCTAATTATAGCCACTTTTCAAATCAATTTTAGAAAACACACATACACCATACAGTTCATCAAGTAGATCATCTAACCTGGGGATTGGGTGCCTATACTTGATGGTGATGTTGTTTATGGCTCTACAATCAGAACACATCCTCCATGAGCCGTCCTTCTTGGGTACTAGAATGACAGGTACAACGCACGGACTCATACTATCTCTCACCCAACCTTTGCTCAGGAGTTCGAACACTTGCCTTTCGATCTCCTTAGTTTCTTGTGGGTTGCTCCTATAAGCTGGCCGATTGAGCAAGGACGCTCCTGGAATGAGATCAATGTGATGCTCAATTCCCCTCAATGGTGGTAAACCATCCGGTACACTTGCTGGAAACACATCATCAAAATCCTGCAGAAGAGACTGAATACTAGAAGGCAATTTAAATTCATCAATTGGGTTAGCATGCAACATCTGACGTTGAGAAAACAGTAAATAGAGGGGTTGTCTCGCACAAAGCACCTTCCTTACCTCCCTTTTTGTTGCTAAATAAAACTGTTTGCCCTCAAGTGTTTCACTCTTTTTGTTTTCTCTCTTTTCCCTCTCAAGTGTTTCACTCTTTTTCTTTCCTCTCTTTTCCTTCTCAAGTGTCTCACTCTTTTTCCTCTCAAGTGTCTCGCTCTTTTTCTTTTCTCTCATTTTTATCTAATCCTCACAAACCTCTTGAGGAGATAACGGTTTGAGAACAATCTTCTTGTCAGCTTGCTTGAAAGAGATTCTGTTGGTGAAGCCATCATGCACTGCCTTGGTATCATACTGCCATGGTCTTCCTAACAGCACATGGGTCGCTTCCATTGGGACCACATCACACAACACCTTGTCATTATATCTCCCAATGGTGAGACACACCTCAACCTGTTGAGTCACTTTTACCTCTTCATCTTCACTAAGCCACTGAAGTTTGTATGGTCTAGGATGGGGCTTAGTTTCCAAATTCAGTTTGGTCACTAATGTGGAACTTGCAACATTGGTACAGCTTCCTCCATCAACAATTAAAGAGCACAACTTACCATTAATTACACACCTGGTGTGGAAAATATTTTCTCTTTGATTGTCATCCAGTGGCTGCATTTGATTTCCCAATAGCCTTCTCACCATCAACATATCACCCTGCATAGCTTCCTCCTCATACTCTTCTTCTTCCACTTCTTCTTCACTGATTTCAAACTCACTAGTGATTTCTCCATCAGCCTTCATGATCATGGTCCTCCTGGTTGGACATTCAGAAGCAATATGTCCTCTGCCTAAGCACTTGAAACATTTTATGTTTCTGGTTCCAGTATTGGATGAGGAAGTGGAGGTGTTATGTTTGCTTCCACCTACACTGGACGCTGCTGACTTTCCACGCGGGGATGTGGCTGCAGGTCGGAACGAATTACCTCCCTCCTTCTTGGATCTGTTGGCCCAGTTTTGGTTGTAAGTATTGGGTGAGTTCCTCCTTGTTGCACTTTTTCTTTTAATTTGCTGTTCAACCCGGAGCGCCCTATGTAACAAGTCATCCAACGCCACATACTCATGTAATTCAACAACATCTCTGATTTCAGGGTTTAGACCATTCAGGAAACGAGCCATTGTGTCTTCGGAGTCCTCTTCGATGTTGGCCCTCACTAACGCCATTTCCATCTCTTTATAATATTCTTCCATGGTTAAATTCCCTTGGGACAACCCTTGGAGTTTCTGTCGCATGGTTTTCATCTCAGTCCATGTATCTACCTCTGGTCGTTCCTCTCTCAACATTTCTCTCTGGTATTTATGCCACCAAACAAGGGCATAGTCGGAGAATTCAGCTGCTGTTAGCTTGACTTTCTGCGCATCAGTGTAGTCATTGCAGGCAAATACGTGCTCAATCTTCATTTCCCAGTCCAAGTAGGCATCTGGATCACTTCTGCCTTTGAAGGGAGGAACATTGAGCTTTACTCCCTTAACCCGGTTCTGCCTCGGTCCGTCATTACCGCCATTGTTACCTCTATTCCCATCTATATTTTGTCTAGCATTCTGATTGGCTTGGTTCTCCAAAGCTTCTAGTCGTCCATAGACCCCCTCATTGGTACGGTCCAGCAAACGTTGCATCTGTGCATTCATCGCATCCAGTAACAGACGTTGAGCTCCGTCCAACTGATGATACTCGTCACCACCACCACCTGCTCCAGCCATAATTCAACAGGAAAAAAAAGTGTGCAATAAAAATTATTAAGGTTTCAGGACCTCACAACACTCTACTCACGTGTTTGACTCTTAGATGGTAGTACACTCGTGTTTGATGCTCTCAATAGGCTTCTGTGTAATGTATTCCCTCTTGCCTTTCACCACTTGTGTTTCCTCTTAAGTTCCTGGATGGACCAAATTAGAAACATAAGGTAATATAAAATAAAAGGAAAGACAATATAATGATCACAAACAAATTTGATTTGGGATAACAACTTGGACTTGATTTGGATAATAATATATTAGATTGGATTTGGATAACATATGAGCTTTAATTTGGGTAACAGATATGATAGCAAATAAGATATTAGATAGGATAACAGATAAGATATTAGGTAGGATAACAGATAAGATATTAGGTAGGATAACAGATAAGATATTAGATAGGATAACAGATAAGATATTAGATAGGACAACAGATAGGACAAGTAAACTTCAAATGCTCATAATTTTTGCTACGGTTGTCCGTTTGAGGCCCACTATATGTCAAAATGCTCAGAATTCAAAGGAGAATCCTCAGGCAAATCCCCAAAGGCCGTGCAATTTTCCCAAAAAACTCCTCTAACTGCCTTAAACTTTTGTTCAAAGATCAAACACCCAAATCTCTTCCAAACTTTTTTTTTTGGCAACTGTTTCCTTTTTTTTCTTCCTTTTTTTTTCTTTCTTTCTTTCTCTCTTTCTTTTTTTTCGTTCTTTTTTTTTTTCCGACGTCCAACTATTAGAATTCGTTCAATAGGCAATCATCATTAGGCAAACTTGACCATTTAGCAATTTGGTAATTAGGCAATTTTTACCCCAAACAGAATTCGAATAGGCTGAAACAAAAGCTATGAACAGAAGACAAAATACAATATGACAGGCACAAGAACAAGAAACAAGAAACAAGAACTCAAACAGATTCTTTTTTTTTTTACACAAAGTCTGAAAGACACAAGACACAAGACACTAGAAACAAGAACAAGACAAAAAAAACGTGACAAGAACAAACAAGAACAAGAACGAAACAAAGACACAAACAACAACGCAACAAGATGCAAACAAGAGCGAAACAAGGACAAATTACCAAAAAAAGAGAAAAAAAAAGATAGGATAGGATAGAACCTGTATCAAGAGCCAAAGCTCTGATACCAGATGATGTGAACCTGAGTAGGAGCGAATCGTTTGATACAGGCTATGGAGGTTTGGATGATGCCACTTCCGGTGAAGGAAGATAAGTCAGGGTTGACGCCACAAAGATTACCTTGATAAGTCTGAGATTGGTTCAACAAGGAACTCAGAGAGAAACTCTCACCAAATTTTATCAAATTCCAAAAGTTCCTTTATTGAAAACAAAAACAAATACTTATAGTGTATCTGAACAAAAAGATAAAAATAGGCATGGGCCTTCTAAACAGTTTGGGTCAAAATTACAATAAAAATAAATTATAACTAAAAACTTATTTAACTTGGGCCTTCAAGTTAGTTTGGGCCTTCAGCAACAATTAGTAGTCTTGGTAGTGCCTCTGCCTCTGGGCCTTCATCTTTCTCCACTTGGGTCTTCAATCATCATCAATGGCAGTTATACAAATGACCAGCCTTGTCTCTATGACGTGTGTGGCTTGTTTAAGTCTGCCTCTAGTCATGGGCCCTTCAAGTGCTTCATGGTCCTTGCCCTTGGTTATGTCCTCATCACGAACCTAAGTAGGAGCGGATCGTTTGATACAGGTTGTAGAGATTTTGGATGACGCCACTTCCAGTGAAGGAAGATAAGTCCGGGTAGACGCCACAAGGATTACCTTGATAAGTCTGAGATTGGTTTAAGAAGGAACTCAGAGAGAAACTCTCACCAAATTTTATCAAATGCCAAAAGTTTCTTTATTGAAAACAAAAACCAATACTTATAGTGTATCTGAACAAAAGATAAAAATAGACATGGGCCTTCTAAACAGTTTGGGCCAAAATTACAATAAATAAAAATTATAACTAAAAAACATATTTAACTTGGGCCTTCAAATTAATCTGGGCCTTCAGCAACAATTAATAGTCTTGATAGTGTCTCTGCCTCTGGGCCTTCATCCTTCTCCACTTGGGCCTTCATCCTTCTGCACTCGGGGGCTTTATCCTTCTCCACTTGGGCCTTCGCCCTTCTCCACTTGGGCCTTTAGCCTGTATTTTTCCAATTTCAAGATTCTCATCAAAACCTCTCTCCTTGTATGATGTGGTTCAAGGAAGAACCAAGAGGAAGCTGGTGGGCATGTGATACCCCAGGCGAATCATACTAGAATGAGAGGGATCTAGATGTTGTATAGGTAGGATTGTAGAATTGATGATAACTTAAAGGAATTCATTAGAACTACATATACCAACAAATTGCATTGACTTTTCAGAAGCCTATCACTTAAAAACTCCACAGTTAAGTGTGTTTGGCTTAGAGTAGTTATGGGATGGGTGACCTTCTAGGAAGTTTCCAAGAAAGCGTGTGATGCATAAAATATGTTACGCTCGCAGAAGGGCAATTGTACCCTACACAATAGTAACAATGAACTCAAAAGTTCAGATATCAAACCTAAATGACTAGTTGTATTCCTAATTAGTTAAGCTCATTAAACTAACAATAGATTTGATTAAAAAGATAATTTAAATATTTTTGTGGTTTTGGGTTTTATGATAAAACAATTAAATGAACATAAAGAGAGGTTTAAGTGATGATAAGAATGACTCGGGGATATGACATACTAGACCAATTTTCCCCCAATCTTAGTCCTAATGAAATTCCTTTCCCAGTTAATTATCGATTCCCAAAATAAAGCCTATGATCAAGGTCAGAAGATGTTGTTTGCCTTAAATCAATACCCCAATGATTATGGATCTATCAATTTAAGTCAAAGGATAGAATCAATTCTAGGGATGATTAATTAAAGATTAATTAATCTATCGGAGATTACCCAAATAGTTTGATCATGCAATTTTGTGTAAAACATTCGCTACCTAGATCCACCAATTACATGCAGATGATCACTATTATGCAATTGATTGAGTATTAGAATGGTCGATTCCAAATAAACATTAAAATGAGGAAGAGAACTGATTAACATAAAATAATGAGGAATTCAATTAAAAACAAGGAGAGAATTACAAATGGTCAGTTACATCATAACCCCCGGACTAGGGGGACTACCACTTATGATCAAAGTAAAACTAGCAATACTATAAAAAGTAAACATAGACATACTAATAGGTAGGAATGATGTTCAAGATCTATATTAGCGGTGTTGTCTATGCTCTCCAATCCTCAAAAGTACTCAAGGTTCTCTATAATTCATAAAAAGATAAAAATAAGATTGAATTCTTTTTGCAAAGACAAATACCTCTATATATAGCTTCTAAAAGATAACTGCACGAAAAGGCACATTACGGTCATGGTGCATCCACCATGGTCATGGTCAAAAGTGACGTTGAAGCCTTGGGTCATGGTGGATTCACTATGACCCTCTTGGTTGACCACGACCCTCATCAGTTGACTACAACCCCCAATAGTTGACCACAATCCTTATAAATTGACCTCTCTTGGTTGACCACAGCCCTGATCAGTTGATCGCGTCCCTCATGAATTTACCATAGTCGTTGTCAGATCTTGACGTCATTCTAGAGGATTGCTATCACTTTATTGTGGCCATGGTAATTAGCACGACCGTGATCAAGTGTAGAGTCTTCAAATTTTCATAAATTTGTGCAATTTCTAACTCTTTCACTCAATTAAGTGGTTGTGCTTATGCAATAGAAAATGCATACAAAATGACACAAAATCTCATGCAAAATACCACACAGAAAGTGGTTTATCAACCTCCCTACACTTGAGTATTGCTTATCCTCAAGCAATTATTCCAATTCCCAATCAAAACAAATTTTACTTAGTCAAAACTCATGCAACAGAAATTCTCATTTATTCAACAAGTAAAATCTCTAACAATGGGGCATAAAAAATTTACTTAGGAATACATTAGGCATATAAATAACATACAAACATTCTTAAAGAGCTTCAAGTTCACTCTACTCACCTTCTCTCAGTGTTTACACTGTTATATAGATGAACTACTATACTCAAGATCACAATTCAATGAGCAAGTTCACAACTCTATAAATCAATCAGCTCAACTCTAGTAAATCCAAAAATTCCAAATAAGTAAGATATGTTAGAGTGTAATGGGGTCAGACATGTAATGTAAGATAGTTACTAAAAGAATCAGACTAATCAAAAGGCCTTCACTCAATTATATGAAAACACTCAGAAATCAGGGGAACTTTTACCTAATTTTGCACCTTTATTTTTCATTTAACCTTTGATCCATTTTCCCTTCTCCTTTCTTATTTTCTTTGGAGTACAATAATTCACACACACACACACACACACACACACACACACACACACACATATATATATATACATATTCTCTCATTTTTTTTCTCATTTTTGTTTTCGTTTTCTCTTTTCTCCTTTTTTTCCTTTCTTTTTCACCAACCCCTTTTTGTCTTTGATTTCACTTGAGAGAAAGACTTAGGATTTATTCACTGGCACAACCTGCAATATGTATTAGTTCTCACTTTTTCCTTACATCAATAGTATTCACATAATATAGCTCAAGGACCAACAAAGAATAATCATTTAGGCTTAAAGTGGTCAACTAAGGGAAAAACTAATCAAAACAATTCACATGACTCAAGAAAGCCTATCAAAGTCTCATACTTTTAGAAAATTCAGAATTCGTTCAAGGATATGCATATCAAAATATATATTAGAACAATGCTAATTAAAGGATCAATTCACCCACACTTAAAGAATCAAACCTCAATACTCACATTTCTGAGAGTAGCTCTAAGAACATTTCATAATTATGCATGAAGTCGCAACCTACCCTTCGGCAGGAGGGCGACGCGAGGGCTCACAGGTGCGTCTTCTATGGGAGGAAGATGCGCGGAGTCGCCACCAACGCTTATTCGAGGAAAACGTCAGAAAAACCGGAAAGATGGGGTCTACGAACTTTAAGTGTGAAAGGTTCGGGAGTTGTATTTACGCATAAGGAAGGAATTAGCACCCTACGCGTCCGTCACAAAGGACGGCAGCCTTTAATCGAGTGTGCAAATATGACTTCAATTTGTTTTATTTTCCCTTTTTTATGTTTTTATGTCTTTTTATGCCTTTTTTTATTTTTATCTTTTTGTGGTCGACAAGGGTGTTTCCCTTGCTCCTACGTATTCCTCAATTGTGATAAGGAAATCAGACCTACGTAGTTCTTTCAAAAAGGGCGAATCAAGTGATTCTTTTTACTTGGAAGGTGGTCATTTAAGGCATTTGGACCTTAAAATGATCCATTTTACTTGGTGAGAAAAGCTAAGGCGTTGGACCTCTAACCATCTCACGAGGTCGACAAAAGCGGGGCTTTTGCTCCTACGTATCCTCCATCAAAATGGAAATTAGACCTACGTAGTTCTCGCAAAAGGCAGTAAAGTGATGTGTTGATTTTATGCTTTTGAACGGTCCATGTTAACCGATAAAAGCAAAGAGGACTGTTTAAGGCGTTGGACCTTAAAAGGTTTTCAATGATTTTTGCGGACAAAGCTTGATTTGTGAGTTGATTTTAGCCTTAGTTTCACTTTGGTTATTAGTCAATTCATTCAAGGAAACTTCCAAAGAAAAACGTCCGATCAATTTTTTTGATTATTTTATTTAAAGATATTTTGATTATTTTATTATTATTTTGCCTTTTTTGGTTTAACCGAGGTTACAACGTGAATAATCAGTTAGATTTTGTTTTAATAGTGATTAAACGAGATTACAATGCAAATGATCGATTGAAATTCATTTTATCATTTATTAGGCGAGAAAACGGCTTAAACGATCAGTCAAAGCTCATTAAAAACGGAAGAAAAGAAACCGAAAGTGAACGAAATAAAGATGAAAGCCAAAAAAACAAGAAATGAATTGAAAGTCTCAGATTTGGAAACTTACCCATTGAAGAACGAAGAACGGATGAAGAATGGAGGAAAACCTTCACATATTTGCTTACGGAAACATCTCGAAAGCGTTACGGAAGCATCTCGGCTTGGATTTTCATCACGGAAGCAATTTTTTTCACCCAAAACAGCTGAAATGCATAGTCAGGGGGATCAGAGACCCTTAGAATAGCCCCCTTCCGCCTATTTATAGGAAAAAAGGGGAGGAGGTTGCCGCCCAGCTCGCCCAGGCGAGCTAGGTTGCTTCCTCCAGAAGCAATCCTGCTTCGAAAATACTCTGGAACGCCCAAATTCAAAATTTCGAAATTGCTATTTGCACCGCCCCATTTTGATAAGTTCACCCCCTTCTTTCGTAATTTATGAAAAAGTTACGTAAGCCTATAGGACTTGATTTTCTTCTTTTTTCTCTTCCTTCTGATCCATATTAAGTGAAATATGCTTATTTAGGGTTATGGGAATTTTACGGAAGCATTACAGGAGTCCCGAAAGCTTCGGAAGCCATTTTTTAACAAAAAAGGGGAGGCGGTTGCTGCCCAGCTTGCCCACGCGAGCTAGGTTGCTTCCACCTTAAGCAAGAAAATGCCCAGAAACCTCTAGAAGGGCCCAGATTTGAAAATTGCTATTTCCACCCCATTTTACTAAATACACCCCCTTTGCCCTTTTTTTGCTGATTCTTTTTCCGTAACGTTACGGAACCTCACGAATTAGGTAACGATACTTGTTTTCTTTTCGTAATGTCACGAAAATTTACGGATTACGCAACCATCCCCTCTTCGACTTCTGGAATGTTACGGAACTTTACGGATTGCGTAATAATGTTTCCTTTCGACTCCCAACATGTCGCAAAACTTCATGGATTGCTTAACGATGGGTGTCAAGTTCCTCGAAGCGGTTAAGCGAAGGTTGCATGCCATCAAACAATGGTCCCCGGACGAAATTAGGGTATGACAGCTGCCCCTCTTTACTTACCTTTTATCGGAGATATGAGGAAAGTAAAGATAAGGCACTGATTTCGTCCGTCTTAGCCTGTTTCGTAATTAATCTATGATGATTCCCGAAGGCCATCCTTTGCCCATCATGGGGATTTAATTGATCTTAATCACAATAGTTCCAACCGAAACGATTTGAAATAATTGACTCCTGTCTCTCCTTTTTTTTTCTTTGCACAACACAAAACAAACAAAAAATAACATAATATACACATTTTTGGTGAAGGAGCCGATTGGGAAAATAACAAAAACTGTATTTTCCCCTCACCGGGGGCTCCGTACTTGATAACGGAGGACACATGAACAGCGCTAGGCAATCAATTCATGGGACTCCGGACACAATGATGGAGGATGCACGAACAGCGCTAGGCAATCAATTCGTGGGGCTCCGGACATGATGATGGAGGATGCATGAACAACGCTAGGCAATCAATTCGTGGGGCTCCAGACTCAATGATGGAGGATGCATGAACAGCGCTAGGCAATCAATTCGTGGGGCTCCAGACTCAATGATGGAGGATGCATGAACAGCGCTAGGCAATCAATTCATAGGGCTCTGGAATCGATGGTGGAGGATGCATGAACAACGCTAGGCAATCAATTCATGGGGCTCCGAAAAAGATTTGATGGTGGAGGATGCACGAACAGCGCAAGGTAATCAATTCGTGGGGCTCCAGACTCAATGATGGAGGATGCATGAATAGCGCTAGGCAATCAATTCATGGGGCTCCGAATAAGATTTGATGGTGGAGGATGCATGAACAGTGCTAGGCAATCAATTCGTGGGGCTTCGAACTCGATGGTGGAGGATGCATGAACAGCGCTAGGCAATCAATTCATGGGGCTCCGAATAAGATTTGATGGTGGAGGATGTACAAACAGTGCTAGGCAATCAATTCGTGGGGCTCCAGACTCGATGGTGGAGGATGCATGAACAACGCTAGGCAATCAATTCATGGGGCTCCGAATAAGATGATGGAGGATGCATGAACAGTGCTAGGCAATCAATTCGTGGGGCTCCAGACTCAATGATGGAGGATGCATGAACAACGCTAGGCAATCAATTCATGGGGCTCCAAATAAGATTTAATGGTGGGGGATGCACGAACAGCGCTAGGCAATCAATTCATGGGGCTCCGAATAAGATTTGATGGTGGAGGATGCATGAACAGCGCTAGGCAATCAATTCATGGGGCTCCGAATAATATTTGACTTTAGGACCGAATGGTCCATCGGGTTCTTTCACCTAAAAGGCGAACATGCTTTAGCAAGGAAAAATAAATCATTCACGAGAGCACCATATTTTAGAGAAACAATATGCTTATGCCAAAATAGTTTTCCTTGTAACCGAAAAATGAAGGGTAGAATGTCAACGTTTAGCTTTTAAATGAACATTCAAGGGAAACGTCGGGTCAAACTGAAACTGGGAATAAAATCACTCATAGTGTATAAAAACTCACACAAGTAAGTGTTTTACCCTAATTCCAAACCATAGCTGCACCATGACTTTATTTTGCACATGATTTCCTATCGAACCAAAAGATTACACGCGCGATCACAGACCAATAGGATTTTCTCGAGGGTAGTGATTTTTGGAGAGGAAGCTGGGTGTTTCGGTTTTTTCCTCCTTGTTTATGTGGGGCAGGACATCGCCAGTTAGGAGCGACCTTGAATGGCAATCCCAAAGGAAGAACCACTTCAAAATGGGTTTTCCCTTTGTCGGCGGTCATTTACCTCGCCGAAAATTTATCTAGTCCGAAAACCTTCTGTTCTCTTTCTTGGTTTCCTTTATTGATCGGGAATTATTCTGTTTTCCTCCGATCTTTTCCTTTTTACTTTCTTTCGATCTTCGATCGGGAATCCTTCTTTTCCTTTTCTTTTCTTTCTTTTCATTTCTTCCTTTTCATTTCTTTCTCTCCCTTTTTTTTCGATCTTTGATTGGGAATTCAGGTTTTAGCATTCCTTATTCGCTCTCCCTTGAGGAGATTCTGCTGTCCTCTTCTTCGGGGGGAAGGATGAGGATTCTCTTCATAGGCCAAGGTTCAAGGTAGCTTAAGGTTGTGTCTCAACATGGTCTTTTCACCGCGCGTGCCCGATTTTGATATTTGGGGCAAAACAAATTCATGTGTCAGAGTGTCGGTTTCGGGTTAAACTCCCATATTATTTCCACGAGGCGCGCGTAACAATGATGATTTGGAAACAACGCGCAAAATTAGTCATGCATACAGCTAGGTGGGTACTCAAGCATCCAGTTTATGGCATTATGATACTAAGGCTTGGGATTTATGCAAGTAGACCCAACGTTTCCAAATTATGTTCTTTCATTGGTTCAACGAATCCATCTATTCTTATCTCGGTTATTTTGGAAAATAAACTCTTAGAGTCAATTTCTTGTTTCCAAAAGATATGTTTGCTTTCTATGAATGATTTGTACTTCCTATGACCATAACATGCCGACCTTCGAGGTCTTTCTTTCTCTTTTCTTTTTGTTTCATTTTTTCTTATGCATGTTTGCAAAAAACTATACATCCATCGCTATCTATGAGAAAACCTTTTTTCTCTGTACACCTACGTTCCTATACACGGAAAAAAGAATTTTTTTCTCTATATACACACGCATTGAAAAACTCTTTCTCTCTATACCGACATGGTCTATATAAAATCTCTATTCCTTTTCAAAGATTTTTTTCCCCTTTTCAATATACACTCGTTGTTTATATAAAAATTTCCTTTATATACACTCATTGCTCTTATACAAGAATTTCTTTTCACACATTGTTTATATACAAAAATTTCTTTTCTTTTCTTTATATACAGATATGACATTTTGTTCACAACGTCTCTTTCTTTCTCTATTCTTGGCGTTATTATGATGTTTGTTCGTTTTATTTTAGGATGACATTCCTAAAAAAACTCTACACGGTTCCGAAATTTCAACAAATATGATCGACAATAACGAAATAAGCACTAACGCAACAATCCAAATAAAATGTATGCACAAAACAAATGACAATCGAAAAAAAAAAACAACAAAAACAAACGTTAGTCCCTCAAGTCATAGAAACAAGATAACATACAAATGATAAATGATGAAACATAAAAATGAAAAGAATACGAATCTGGGGATCCCACGGTCATGTGGCTCCGCATGCCACTGGACTTATGGGTCATGGTAACAAAAGGTGGGGTGGTCGACAAAAGCAGGACTTTTGCTCCTACATATCCTCAATTTGTGATGAGGAACTCAGACCTACGTAGTTCTTGATAACTGTGAGACTAAAATAGTCTCAGTGCTTTCTTCACTAAAATGCGAACATGCTCTAGTAAAGAGACAAAACTTCCAACTGATCAGAGCAACATATGTTTTTTGGATGAAAAAAATGTGTCTATCGGGGAAGGAGAGTATGCTGATGAAATTTTCTCATAACCATAAACGAGATTTTGAATGTTAGCATTTCGTTTCTAAATGACCATTTAGAGGAAACACTGGGTCCAACAAAAATAGAAGAAAATCACTCAAAGTGTATCAATCTCACACAGGTAAGTGTTTTATCGCAATTCCGAACCATAGATATGTCATGACTTGATTTTGCAAATCATTTACTATCAAATCAAAGATTACATGCGTGATCATGGATCAATAGGACTTTTTCTTGGGAATGGTTTGTTTTCTTGGTGGGAAAATTTGGCTCTGAGTGTTTTTGGCCTTTTCCTTTTCTGTTTTTGTTTAGTGTGAGGCGAACAAGTCACCGATGCACAGGATTTTGGTTGGCAATCAAAGGGAGAGGACCACTTTAGGTTGTGGTTTCCTTTCTTTTTTGTTTACTTGGTGACAATTCTGTATTGTTCAGATATTGTCTGGTCCAGAGACCTTTCTGGACGTTTCTTCTATTTTCTTCCAATCCTTGATCGGGAATTTTCTTTCCTTTTTTGCTTTCTCCCACTCTTTGATTGGGAATTTTCTTCCTTTTTTGCTTTCTCCCACTCTTTTGATTGGGAATTTTCTTTCTTTTTTCCTTTCTCCCACTATTTGATTGGGAATTTTCCCTTTTTCTTGTTTTCTTTCGAGGGCAAGGATTGACATTCTCACCCTGGGTCAAGGTTTATGGTAAATTGGGATTTTGGCTCAAGGCTTGTAGAACGGCTGGACATGATATATGTCAGGGTTTGGCCAGTGGTTCGGGGATAAAGGGGATGTCCCACATTATTTCCATGATACACATGCAACAATGATGATTAGGAAATTTTATGCAAAACTGGTCATGCATGCACCCATGTGGACACTCAAGCATCAAGTTTTTATGGTCATGTGACACTAGGGCTCAGGATTCATTTTCCCTATTTTAAGTCAAACCGGTGTTTCAAAAATATGCTCCTTTATCAATTTATGCATTCATCCGAGTCCATTTTGGGCGTTCGGGAAAATTTTCACAGCATTCACCCTTCAGGTGTATACATATTTTTTCCAAAAAATTGGTTATGATCAGTGAATCCTTTTTTAAAGAAAAGTTGGAAGTTATTTCTCTTCAAAAGCATGTTGGCTTTTCAGCCGAAAGATATATTTTTTGTTCTCTTTTTGTTTTTTGTTTTTTTTTCATGAGGTATTTTGCTACCTAAACATGTGTATATTTTTGTGAGGTATTTTTGCTATATACATGCATATCCAAGGTATCTTGCTACCTAAACACACATATATATATATTGTGAGGTATTTTTTGCCACATACATGCATATCCAATGTATCTTGCTACCTAAACATACATATATGATGCAATCCTACCCCGCAAGGGCATTGGATAGAAGACTCCAAGTAGATTGGGCCAAAGATGCAAGAGAAGGCCCTAGGGTTCTTATGAGCCTTAGGGTAGACTAGTTTTTGTATTAGGGGTAGTTTTGTAATTTCACATGCACTAAGTGGATATTTGATGTGTGTGGTTGGAAATAAATTTAATTGAATTGGTAGAAGCCCAATCCAATTAAATTTTAGAGGGGGAGGTGAGCATTTGCTTACTACACCCCATTGCCACATCATATAATCACACTTTGTGCATGTCCTTCATGCTTTTCATGCCTCATGACACCTAAGCACACTTAGTGGAGAATCTTGGAATTGATCTTGGATTAGTGGGCTGAACCATAAATAAAATTCACTAATCATAATTAGTGAAATTTTGGCTCCAAAGTTTGGCTCCACAAATTCAATTTCAAATTCAAGTGAAATTTGAATTTCCCTCCAATTGTGTGACACTTGGGCTATAAATAG
The DNA here is from genome assembly GCF_004193775.1 of Glycine soja. Lineage (NCBI taxonomy): Eukaryota > Viridiplantae > Streptophyta > Magnoliopsida > Fabales > Fabaceae > Glycine > Glycine soja. Next base: position 40,258,746 of record NC_041005.1, read on the forward strand.
AGGTCATGTGTGTGCATTTTTTTAGAACTTTGATCATTTGAATATTAAACTTCAGATTTCAAAGCTCATTTAGAGCACAAAATTTCGTGCTCTTCTCTCCCTCTCCCTTCATTCATCTCCTTCTTCCTCCAAGCTCTTATCCATAGCCTCCTATGGTGGTGAGCTTCTTCTAGACTCATCTTCTCCTTGAAGTGGCATCTCCTCTCTCTCTCCCTTTCTCCATTCCGCTGCCATTCATCTTCCAAGAAGCAAAGGAATCCATTGTTGAAGAAGATCCTAGGCCTACAAGCTCCAATGGAGTTTGCATCATGTGGTATCAAGAGCATCTTCATCTAGGTGATGTTCTTTTGCTTCCTCTATCTTTTTGTTCGGTGAATTCTCTTTAATTCCTTGTTCTTCATCTTATTCTCCATGTATATCCTCCATTGTCTTGTGGTTTGGTGCTATTTAGAGTAGATTAAAAAAAAAATAAACCGATTAAATCTTAGATCTACACTTGTTCTTGCATTTCTATGGTTCAAATTTTGTAGATCTACTCTTGAATCTTGTTTTTGTGTTGATTTTAGGTTCTATCAATTTTCATTCATAATATTCTTGTGCTGAAACTTTAGATCTAAATTTTGTTCCAAAATATTGATTAGAAAAAAAAACACAAAAATCAAAGTGTAAATCACTTAATCCATGTTGTCTTAGAGTCATGTTTAGTCATAGTAATTGTCACATTATGTTCTAAGTTTGTGTTGAATTTTTATTTTGTTGATTGAATTCTAGATACATTTGTTCATGTATTCTTGTCATTCTTAGCCTATCTTTTGAATTTTGAGTCTAATTCATGCATATTATTTAGTTCATAACATGTTCTAAATCAATTCCTAGAAGTAGTCTTGTTGTTGAACTCTTTTTTTGTTTTCTAAGATTCCTACATGATGCCTATGATGAAGTTGAGTTGTGGTGCTGAGTTGTGGCTGGATTTGTGAATCAAATAAGTCTTAAGCTCTATTGAATTGTGTTATTCAAGATAATTGAGCATAAGCAAACACAAATTGTAACTATTCAAGCCTTAAGCAACATAAACACTACTCTTGATTTCTAGGTTGAAATCGCTGGTGCTGGCAGCCTGAACATATGAGCTTGTATAAATTACTGGGAATTGATCACTACGTTTTTTGAGCTGAAACTTTTACTGAATTTTCTAGAAATCTGGACCAAAATTATAAAAAAATAACCAAGCGATTTGGATTAAAGGAAAAAATAAGAAAAATCTCACAAGTTGGCAGAAAAATCAGTGTCCAGGAAAAAAAAAGAAAAGTGAAAGGAAAGTGTGCTTGTTGTTTTGGCTCAAAATTTGTTCTATAATTGGTGCCTATTTTATACCAATCCTAGTTCTGAAATTTCAATTGAAAATTATTGTGAAAACAAGTGCCAAAACTAGAGGTTTCTTGAGTCTTTTTTTTTAGAGTTTTTCTACTCTACTCTAGAGCCATTCTAGGTTTCTCTTTGAGTCCTAGCTTGCTTTTTTGTGCTTTTCATTGCTTTAATTGTTGAATAATCCTTGGAAATTTGTCTTGTTAAAACTCTATTGGTTTAGCTTTCATTTCATTTTTTTTTGTCTTTGGTTATTGCTTGTCTCTTTGTTTCCTTGCTTGTGAGTTGCCATATAGGGAATTGGAAAGGAGGATTGGTGCCATATCTTGAAGAGTTTGAGTCAAGAAGCAAGGGGTCAACCACCTTAAGAGCTATTGGACTAAGAAGCACTCCAAATTGAGTGAAACACTAAAGAGAGAATATCCACCACAATTGAGGACTTTTTTCTTTGTAATTTTGTAATTGGCAATTTGCTTTGCTTTCAAATTTTGTAACAAAAAGGCCTTTCATTGGAAGTAAGTTGGGAGCCTCCGCTAGGTCACCCTACTTCCATTTGTGTGTAATAATTTTAGGCAATTTCCCCTTAGGATAGTGAGTGTTTTGTTGGGAACCTTAAATGAGGTCATCCAAACACTCCTAGGATCCGCCTAGTTTGCATTTCTTGCACTTTAATTTCTTGCTTATTTTCATAGCTTATTTCCTTTACCCTCCATTGTCAAACCGCCTAGATAGCTTGCCTTTTACCAATTAGTTTTTACCTTATCTATCACACCTCTTTTAGTGTTTATTTTGGCTAGTTTCAACCATAGTTTATTTTACCTTTTGTTTTCAAACCCCCAACAAGAAAGAACCATAACTTAGGAACCAACATGAGTCTTCATTCTTCATCTAGTGTTAATGGTGAGGGTTCTACTCCTAAGGACCCCTTGTATAAGATATTAGATGAGTTGAGATCCCTTAAGTTGTGGAAAGAAAAACAAGAGAGAAAAGAAAAAGTTAAAAAAAGAGTGGAAGAAATAAGTCAAGATGAAAGAGAGAAAATAAGAGAGGAAGAAAGAAGAAAAATAATGAAAGAAATGAAAAGAGAAAAACATGTCTCCTATAGTAGTCATAACTCTTGCAAGAGCCTAAGTGAAGAACTTCGTGACTATTATGAAGGAAGGCATAGGTCACATCTTAGACCTCACTCCCATAGGAGAGAAAATGAAAGAAAGCCTCAAGAGGTTAACATTAAACTCCCATACTTCCATGGGAAGGACAATGTAGAGGCTAATTTAGATTGGGAAATAAGGGTAGAGCAACAACATAAAAGGAAGTCTACTTCAAAATCTTATGGCTCTCACTCTTATCCAAAGAAAGACCAAGGCCAAGGAATCTTAGGGGTGAGACCTTCTAAGCCCAAAGATGATAAGGGGAAGACAATAGAAAAACAACCCCTTAAGGCTAGTATGCAAGAGAAGACTAGCTCCATGAAGTGCTTTAAATGTCTTGGAAGAGGACACATTACTTCTCAATGCCCCACCAAGAAAACCATGATTATGAGGGGCCAAGACATTTATAGTAGCCAAGATGAGGCTACTACTTCACCTTCCTCTAGTAAAAGTGAAGAAGCAAGAGGGGAAGAATCTAGTGAAGAGATCTACCCCCAAGAAGAAGGACAACCTTTAATGGTTAAGGAGGAGTGTAAGGAGGTAAGTGTCTCCTCCAAGAGGTTAGCTAAGAAGGAAAGACATTTTGAAATAAAGACAAATATTAAAGAAATTTCCCTTCTTAGACAACCTCCACATTTTCTCCTTTGTAAAAAGACACTTGTTAGCATTGCCACATCTCTTAGGCTTGAGTTTATTCCTCAAGTAAAGGAGTTGTTGGATGAGGGTTTGGTTCGCAAGAGCTTAAATCCTTGTGCTTTGTTGGTGCCCAAAATAGGTATTATTAGGCACCAAATCCCTAAAATAGGTGGTATGATGAATGCTTTGGGTGGTGCAACACTCATTTGTAAAATCACTCGTGCACCCAACATCTTCATGATTTGTGTACATAGGGACTCATTAGGTAGGTTTGTTCTTATTTTTAGTTTCAATACAAACTTAGGTACTCATATGGGACACCTTAGGTTTGTCATACTTTTTGGTAGGAATAATCAACATGAAAATACAGAAAAAGGTATGTTCTATTGCTTTACTTTTCTTAATTTTTTAAATTGTGATCAAGGGGTTCCCATGAACCCTAAGAGAATAAAAGTCATTCCTGAGTGGCCCGCTCCACCAAGTGTAAGAAAAATTTGGGGCTTTCATGACTTAACAAACTTTTACAAAAGGTTTGTCCCATATTTTTCTATACTTGTAGCACCACTCATCGAGTTGGTGAGGAACTATGTTCCTTCATGGGAAGATGCCCAGGAAATGAGTTTTCAGACCTTACCTTACTTCAACATACTGAACACCACTAATACATATGTTTTTGTTCTTTCTACAGGTGTTAAGGAAAAAAGCCCAGAGTTTCAAGAACCTCGGGATTTGAGGTCAAATCCTTTTCAAGGGGGAGGGAATGGTGCAATCCTACCCCGCAAGGGCATTGGATAGAAGACTCCAAATAGATTGGGCCAAAGATGCAAGAGAAGGCCCTAGGGTTCTTATGAGCCTTAGGGTAGATTTCGGGCCCATGGGCTAAGTACGAGCCCACTTATCTTTGTACATATTAGAATAAGGTTTCATTAATTTTGGGTCTTGTATTTTAGGCTCCATAATGTAGTTAGGGTACCCTAGAAATATAGGATTTTTTAGCCCTTGTATTTTAGGGCACCTAGACTAGTTTTTGTATTAGGGGTAGTTTTGTAATTTCACATGCACTAAGTGGATATTTGATGTGTGTGGTTGGAAATAAATTTAATTGAATTGGTAGAAGCCCGATCCAATTAAATTTTAGAGGGGGAGGTGAGCATTTGCTTACTACACCCCATTGCCACATCATATAGTCACACTTTGTGCATGTCCTTCATGCTTTTCATGCCTCATGACACCTAAGCACACTTAGTGGAGAATCTTGGAATTGATCTTGGATTAGTGGGCTGAACCATAACTAAAATTCACTAATCATAATTAGTGAAATTTTGGCTCCAAAGTTTGGCTCCACAAATTCAAGTGAAATTTGAATTTCCCTCCAATTGTGTGACACTTAGGCTATAAATAGAGGTCATGTGTGTGCATTTTTTTGGAACTTTGATCATTTGAATATTAAACTTCATATTTCAAAGCTCATTTAGAGCACAAAATTTCGTGCTCTTCTCTCCCTCTCCCTTCATTCATCTCCTTCTTCCTCCAAGCTCTTATCCATGACCTCCTATGGTGGTGAGCTTCTTCTAGACTTATCTTCTCCTTGAAGTGGCGTCTCTTCTCTCTCTCCCTTTCTCCATTCCGCTGCCATTCATCTTCCAAGAAGCAAAGGAATCCGTTGATGAAGAAGATCCTAGGCCTACAAGCTCCAATGGAGTTTGCATCAATATATATATATTTTGAAAGGTATTTTTGCTATATACATGCATATCCAAGGTATCTCGCTACCTAAAGATACATATATATATTTTGTGAGGTATGACTACCTTCCGAGCTTGTGTTTGTTTTATTTAAATTCCTAGGATCATGAACAACTAGGTGTGTCCTACTATGACTGGAGAAACAAAGGTGATCAAATAACAAGCAAAAGATTTAAAAGGTACTAGGTTGCCTCCTAGTAGCGCTTCTTTAACGTCTTGAGCTGGACGCGTGATGACTTGTCGATCATGGACCTAGTACTTTTGCTTATCTTTGGCTTTGGACTTGGTCGCCTACTGGTCGACCACAGGTCGTAGGCAACGCTCCAGCTTTTGTAGATGAGCTGAGGGGCTTTGGAGGTGGTGGCGGTGCGTCTGTTGCCTACTGTCGGCCATCCCCAGGCTGTTGTGGTGTCTCGCCCTGCGCCTGCCTGGGGGCGCAATACTTCTTGATGAAAGCTTGATTAGTAGGGGGCCTGATGACCTTGCTGGGGGCGACAGGCACTCTGTAGAACTAACAGAGGCCCATAATCAGAGCTGGAAACCCCAGGACCCTGTTGGACTTCTCCAGGTCCACTGAGTGTCTTGCGGGCGTGATCCCTACAAACAATAGATGACATCAGAAATCAGTTAAGCCACGTGCATACTTACCTATGCCATGATGGCATGAACTTGCTGGAGGGACGGGCGCCCTGTAGGACTGACAGAGGCCCGTAACCAGAGTTGGAAACCCCAGGGCCCTGTTGGGCTCCTCCGGGTCCACTGGGTGTCTTGTGGGCGCTACCCCTGCAAATAATAGATGACATCAAAAATCAGTTGAGCCACGTGCATACTTACCTATGTCACGATGGCATGACCTTGCTGGGGGGGACGGACACCCTGTAGGACGGACAGAGGCCCGCAACCAGAGCTAGAAACCCCAGGTCCCTGTTGGACTTCTCCGGGTCCACCGGGTGTCTTGTGGGTGCGATCCCTGCAAACAATAGATGACATTAGAAATCAATTGAGCCACGTCCATACTTACCTATGTCATGACGACACAGACCAACTGATACATCCACAGGGGGAGATCGACATTGTGGTCGCTGGGCAGAATGTTGCTAAGTAGCAATGTCATACATATCTGTGTAAGAGTGTTGGTGCGCACGATCCGTACTCGTCTCTTTGCAGCGACACGGGTGAAATCTTGCTCCGGTATGCATAGTAGCTGCGCGATAGCCTCCCTCTCTGGTTGTGCTAGCACAGTCGGTGGCTCCTCCAGGATCAGAGGGTGGCCCAGGAACTGATAAAAGGAAACTACTCGCCCCTTAACCGGGAGCGCAAGTCTCGGTTAAGCATTAAGGGAAGAGGACCTTAAATTCTCTTAAGGTGTGGCTATGGAGCCCACAGAAAGTGAGGACGCGTAGCCCTCTAAAGGCGAGGACGTGTAGTCCTCTAAAGGTGAGGACGTCTAGTCATCTGAAGGAGAGGACGTGTAGTCCTCTGAAGGTGAGGGTGTGCAGCCCTCTGATGGCAAGGACGTGTAGTCCTCTGAAGGTGAGGGCGTGCAGCCCTCTAATGGCGAGGACGTGTAGTCCTCTAAAGGTGAGGGTGTGCAACCCTCTGAAGGCGAGGGCGTGCAACCCTCTGAAGGTGAGGACGTGCAGTCCTCTAAAGGTGAGGATGTGCGGTCCTCTAAAGGTGAGGATGTGTAGTCCTCTGAAGGTGAGGATGTGCAGTCCTCTGAAGGTGAGGGCGTTCAGCCCTCTGAAGGCGAGGACGTGTAGTCCTCTGAAGGTGAGGACATGTAGTCCTCTAAAGGCGAGGACGTGTAGTCCTCTGAAGGTAAGGACGTGTAGTCCTCTAAAGGCGAGGACGTGTAGTCCTCTGAAGGTGAGGGCGTGCAACCCTCTGAAGGCAAGGACGTGTAGTCCTCCGAAGGTGAGGGTACTAGTACCCAAGGGTTCACCCTTATGAGAAAGCAAGAGATTGACTCATTGAGAGGGTCGGTCATTCCAAATTCAAAAGATTGGACATTAGATGGAGGAAATCTATGCAGCTAACATGATTTTTAGGGATGCAGATGCATGCAACCTTGTCGTGAAATTTGGTAAATGCAGACTTCATATGAAACAATGCAATGTAATGGAAAGTTGTACAATGTTCATGACATTCTTTCCCTATTTTATGATTTTGATTTTGATTTAATTTTTTTGGAAAATACAAATTTACTGTCCTTTTGAAAGAGGTGATAGTTCATGCAACCTTATCTATCTTTTGCAAATCTCTCCGGGAACTCCCTCAGAGTGTATGTTCTGTTTGATTTAGTCACATGACCATTTTGGAGTGACGGCCATGGAGTCGTTTGATGTTTAATCAATCCATTGAAATTCCAGGATTTGTCCCCCCCCCCCCCCCGCCCTTTTTTTTTTGTTTAAAAACATCAACAGGTGAGAACTTTTGATCTGCCCCTATGTTCACTTGAGGCTCATGCATGATGCCCCTCATTGCCCCAATTTAAGGCTTTGAGGTACCAATCGTCGTCTTTCGTCATGACCTTGTAGCAGAGAACCTATTGGGTGAGAACTTCTAATCTGCCCCTAGGTTCACTTAAGGTTTATGCATGGTGCCTTTCATTGCCCCAGTGTAAGGCTTTGAGGTACCAATCGTTGTCTTTCGTCATGACCTTGTAGCAAGGAAGAATGAAAGAGGCAGTTAAATTCTCGAAAAAAGAATTTTTCAAGGATGAGAAATAGTTTGAAGGATTTTTTTTTTCAATTGATGGATTAAGTCAAATGACTCCTATTCTTGATAACTCACTTCTCTAGGAATGATAAAATGAGGTCACATGAATGTCTATATTTTTACTTGAAAGCACAGTCAATCAAATGTTTTTTTCTTTTATTTTGAAACTTATTTGTTTTGAACTTTACTCATTGTTTTACGGCACCCCCACCAACGTGCAAGATGTGTAATCTCTGATTGAACGGTCTTGGAAGTCAACACTCAGGAGTGCAGGTCGCTTGAGCAAACAGACCAATGGCTTGCACTCACATTCCAGTGGAAGTTGAATAAGCAAAGATGTGTTTGTGAAAGGATGAGGGACAAAAATGTCAAATTTATCCATTTTATTTAGCATTGTAACTGTGGTTTATAATAATGGCATAAACTTGAAAATCCTGATGAGTCATTAGAGACATCTAACAACAGCTTTCAAAATCGCCCCATGTGTGGTGTCGCTTGTCAACGTTAGGATTCACAAGCGATTCTCCTCAAATTTCAGCCAGCCCACATCAATTAGACTTTGCACCTTACACATCGAGGTCATACAGTGCTCAATGGAATGCCCCGGGGCTTCTCCATGACAATCATACGTTGCGTTCGAGCCGTATCCTAAAAAAAATGGAGGTTGAGGAAACCTAGCAGGGGTTATGGCTACCATTGCATTATCAAGTAGATAAGGGAATAAGTTAGCATAAGACACCAGAATTGAGGTGAATTCTACAGGCTTTTTGCTGCAAAATTCCTTCCTTGGTTGGTGTTTTGGTTCATGCTAAAGGTGTTGTTCGTGATTGGAAGTGTGGTAGATAGGCTTTGTGGTTGATTTAGGGATGACCTTTGTGGATAACTGGGTGGTGGGTAAGTAGAAGGGTTGTTATTGGCTGAGTAATGATATTGTTGGGTTGGTGGGAAACTTGGCTATATAGGAATGGCAGTCACAGCATGGGTTTCTCCCTCATTCTCACCCTCTTCATTTGCCTCAGTTTTTTAGCATTTATCAAAGCATGATGATCAAATTTGCCTCTTTTTAGACCCACTTTGATCATTTCGCCAGCGAAGACCAAATCTGCAAAGCTTGAAGGTGTGTAACCCACCATTTTCCATAATAGAACACTAGTAATATGTCTACTATCATTGTTATTATTTCTTTCTTCGTCATTGAGGGAAACACTTGGGCTGCCAGATCCCTCCACCTTTGGGCGTATTCTTTGAAAGATCTGTGCCCCCTTTTTGCACATGTTCTGTAGTTGCATCCTATTTGAAGCCATTATACTGACACTGCCTAACGAAGGCAACCATTAGGTCCTTCCAAGAATGGACTCGGGAAGGTTCCAAGTTTGTGTACCAGGTAACAGCTACCCCAGTAAGACTTTCTTGGAAGGAATGTATCAGCAATTCCTCATCTTTTGTGTATGCCCCCATCTTCCGACAATACATCTTTAGATGGTTCTTGGGGCAAGTAGTCCCCTTGTACTTGTCAAAGTCCAGCACCTTGAACTTGGGAGGGGTGATGATATTGGGTACTAGGAACAACTCTTCTAGGTTAGCAAAGGCATAATCTTCACCTCCTTCAATGGCCATGAGCCTTTCCTCTAGATGATCCAACTTTCCCATTTCTGCCATAGCATGAGGGTTTTTACTTGTTGTGGAATGCAAGAGGTGTAGTTGTGGGTGATACTGAGGGCCCTCCAAAGTGTTTTGTAAGGGTATACCACCAACTGCTTGCCCTTCAATGGCATATCCGAGGCAAGGCTTGAAGTTGGCTATATTGTGGTGGGGGATTTCATGTGTCTCCCCCACGATTTAAGAGACATGTGCATGATCATTTTGGGGTTGTTGGCTCTCAATGGGTATAGGAGTGGAGTTATTGACATTCTCATTAGGAGTGTACGCCACATTGGGTGACGTATAGTTGGGAGGCAAGCCATATGGCGGGAAGGCGTGCTCATTTTGAATTTGCACATCATGGGGTCGTCCGTACTTCCCAAATCTTTGCCCACCATATCTGAGGTTGGATGATTCATTTGGTTGAGATCAGATTGGGGCATCGGGTTCACCTTAGCAACAGCCCTGGTAGCGGCAACTGCAACCGCATTGGCTTCCATTATCTTCTTCTTGCTCATCATGGCCTCCATCATTGTGGCCATTTTCTCTTTCATGGCCTCCATGTCGGCTTTCATCTGCTCTTGCACCTCCTCTACTTCACCCATTACTCTAGCTCTAGCACGAGTTCGGTAAGGGCACCGTAAAGCGTGTTCTTTTCTTTTTGATAACAATGATTAAGTTCTTTTTTTTCTCAAGGAAAGAATGCAACGAGCAATGCAACCAATGAAAAGCACAGATGTATGCGAATTTTTATGCAGGACATGAGATTGAATCAATTTAGATTTTCAACATGGTCCATGACATCTTTGTCAAGGTGAAACTGGAAGTAACAAGGACATCAACAATCCTAAATGTGTTTGGCAGTAGACGAAGTAGTGATGTAACTCAATCCATCTTTTGCGCCAATTTTTGCAAGATGGTTACTTCCATATTTCAACTTGACTTGATGAACCTTTTCGTAAAAGCATGAGCTTGGTTCAACCCTATAATCCAAGGAATGGCAATTCTGATCGCCAATACTTCAACAACATTTCATAGGGATGAATGACTCGGGCATACTTTAAGCTATGCATCGAAAATGTAATTATGAAATTGAGATGCCCGAAGAAACATCATTTCCTAGTTAACCATGCATTAGGTACCATGTTCAATCATTTTGTTTTTAAGTGAAATGGGTTTATGATCCCAACATGGTTGGCTCATGGTACCGAATATATGCAACTAAGAATGCATCATGAATTTTCATGCTTCCCTTTTTGTTTTTGTTTTGCAGAGGAAAATGCAAGGATCATGCATGAGCGAACATGAAAACAAAAGGTATGCAGTTTGTAGAACAAAAAGTATGCTGAACGCATATGCATGATGATGCAATGACTCATGCAAAATCTGATGCTGGAATATGATAACGAACAAATGCAGGAACGATATGTTCATTATGATGCCATGAAGAGATGCTTATGCGATGCATGATATGAATGCATTTACAGACATGAGAGCCCGGAAAATTATCTCTCCTTACTTGTGCATTCGGGGGCGCAGTGCCCCATGTGTGCAGTTTAAGAAGGTGATATGGATCTTCCGGCTTCCCATGACAAAAGACTAGACCAACATACAACGCGTGCGTGACGACATGATGTAGACGCGCAAAAGCATAACACGGGGATGCACATAGTACAACAATATCGACAAATAATTACAAGCAAAGGCGTACATGACATTTAGGACTACATGCATGGCATTGTTTAAAACGGCACGCAGCGTGTTTGCTCCGTGCCCCTATTTTAGGGACCTACACAGGAGGAACCAAAAGGCCTTTTAATGATAATTCCCAAGGCGGTCATATCTCTCTTGATGGTCTCTAGAGGTATCATCCTCTTCGAAGAACATATTGCGACAGTAGGGACTACTAGCAACAATATGTTATCAAAGAGAAAAACTCTAGATGAGGGTTCACTGTAATCAAGCAAGTCAGAGACCTATCATAACCACAGATTCACCTCCACTCCTTATGTTCCCATGGACCCGGGTATAGGGCCCCTTTTCAACTCACCGTGTGTGCAAATAGTGTTGGTGTTTGTGTGCATCAAATGAATAAATATTTACCTCATGCATACATTTTAAAATACACTAAAAGCATCAAAAGAGTTTATATATACAAGAACATAAGAAAAAAAAAGACAAAGAAAAAGAACAAAAGGGAAGTCATAGTAAGGAAAGCACACTGATTGATTGGCCTAACTCTCTAACAATAGTCTCCAGTGGAGTCGCCAACTGTCACAACCTACCCTTCGGTGGGAGGGCGACGCGAGGGCTCACGGGTGCGTCTTCCATGGGAGGAAGATGCGCGGAGTCGCCACCAACATTTATTCGAGGAAAACGTCAGAAAAACCAGAAAAGTGTGTTCTACGAACTTTAAGTGTGAAAGGTTCGGGAGTTGTATTTACGCATGGGGAAGGTATTAGCACCCCACGCGTCCATCACAAAGGACGGTAGCCTTTAATCGAGTGTGCAAATATGACTTTAATTTGTTTTATTTTCCCTTTTTTATGGTTTTATGTCTTTTTATGCCTCTTTTGTATTTTTATCTTTTTGTGGTCGACAAGGGTGTTTCCCTTGCTCCTACGTATTCCTCAATTGTGATAAGGAAATCAGACCTACGTAGTTCTTTCAAAAGGGGCGAATCAAGTGATTCTTTTTACTTGGAAGGCGGTCATTTAAGGCATTTGGACCTTAAAATGATCCATTTTACTTGGTGAGAAAAGCTAAGGCGTTGGACCTCTAACCATCTCACGAGGTCGACAAAAGCGGGGCGTTTGCTCCTACGTATCCTCCATCGAAGAGGAAATCAGACCTACGTAGTTCTCGCAAAAGGCAATAAAGTGATGTGTTGATTTTATACTTTTGAACGGTCCATGTTAACCTATAAAAGCAAAGAGGACCGTTTAAGGCGCTGGACCTTAAAACGGTTTTCAGTGACTTTTGCGGACAAAGCTTGATTTGTGAGTTGATTTTAGCCTTAGTTTCACTTTGATTATTAGTTAATTCATTCAAGGAAACTTCCAAAGAAAAACATCCGATCGATTTTTTTGATTATTTTACTTAAAGATATTTTGATTATTTTATTATTATTTGGCCTTTTTTGGTCTAACCGAGGTTACAACGTGAACGATCGGTTATATTTTGTTTTAATAGTGATTAAATGAGATTACGACCCAAATGATCGGTTGAAATTCATTTTATCATTTATTAGGCGAGAAAACGGCTTAAACGATCGGTCAAAGCTCGTTAAAAACGGAAGAAAAGAAACCGAAAGGGAACGAAATAAAGATGAAAGCCAAAAAAACAAGAAATGAATTGAAAGTCTCAGATTTGGAAACTTACCCGTTGAAGAACGAAGAACGGATGAAGAACGGAGGAAAACCTTCACGGATTTGCTTACGGAAACATCTCGGAAGCGTTACGAAAGCACCTCGGCTTGGATTTTCATCACGGAAACAATTTTTTTCACCCAAAACAGCTGAAATGCATAGTCAAGGGACCCTTAGAACAACCCATTTCTGCCTATTTATAGGAAAAAGGTGGAGGAGGTTGCCGCCCAGGCGAGCTGGGTTGCTTCCTCCAAAAGCAATCCTGCTTCGAAAATACTCTGGAAGACCCAAATTCAAAATTTCAAAATTATTATTTGCATCCCCCCCATTTTGATAAGTTCACCCCCTTCTTTCGTAATTTATGGAAAAGTTACGGAAGCCTATAGGACTTGATTTTCTTCTTTTTTTTCTCTTCCTTCTCATCCATATTAAGTAAAATATGCTTATTTCGGGTTATGGGAATTGTACAGAAGCATTATAGGAGTCCCGGAAGCTCCGTAAGCCATTTTTTAACAAAACGGGGGAGGTGGTTGTCGCCCAGCTCACCCAGGCGAGCTCAGCTTACCCAGGCGAGCTAGGTTGCTTACACCTTAAGCAAGAAAATGCCCAAAAACTTCTAGAAGGGCCCAAATTTTTTTAAATTGCTATTTGCACCCCCCATTTTACTAAATATACCCCCCTTTACCCTTTTTGGCTGATTCCTTTTCCATAACGTTACGGAACCTGACGAATTATGTAACGATACTTGTTTTCTTTTTGTAATGTCACGAAACTTTACGGATTACGCAACCATCCCCTCTTCGGCTTCTGGAATGTTACGGAACTTTACGGATTGCACAATAATGTTTCCTTTCGACTCTCGACATGTCGCGGAACTTCACGGATTGCTTAACGATGGGTGTCAAGTTCCTCGAAGCAGTCAAGCGAAGGTTGCATGCCATCAAACAATGGTCCCCGAACGAAATTAGGGTATGACACATGCTAATGTTCCCTCTTGAAGAAAACTCCAATAACCCTAATACACTCAAATTTTTTTTATCAAGGGAATATTTTGAAACAAAAAATTCTAAACCCAAGAAAATGATTTTTTACTATAGTGATGAAACTAGAATAATGCAAGAATTCACATATATCGCATAGAGCTCAATGTTGGGGGAGCAATGATACTCCTCCCAACACTTAAAACATGTAGTGTCCTCAATGCATAAACATAAGAACAAAATAAAAACAGAATGAAAGGTTGAATTAAAATAAACTAACTAAATATTCAAATACAACTGAAAATAAAGGCTGAAACTAAAATAAAAATAAATTGAAATTAAAATTGAAACTTTTTTTAAATGACCACGACCATTATCGACATTGACAAAAACTGCTTGGGACGTGATTAGTTGACCATGATTGTAGTCAGGTTTGACGATGAATGCATGGGTCTTGCTCAATTAACCATGGTTGTAGTATTGACAGACAAATTGTCTTATTAATGAAAATGAAAACATGTGACAAAGCGAAATTAATGGACACCAGTCACAAGTTGCCTCCCAGAAAGCACTTGTTTAACATCATGAGCCTGACGTGTGATGATGGAGTTGAAAATCAACCACTCTCGAAGAAGATGATTTTTCCTTTTAGCACTGATCCTCTAGTATAATCATCCACTCTGTAACCAAGAGCTTGAATGGTGATGCTATCTCATTTTTCTTACTCCATCCACGGTATTTTGGAATGAATTTCTTCCTTGGAGGTTCTTCTTTCTCCATATTTAGGTGAGGTTTACTCACAATAGTCTTCATCTTGCACAAAATTACATGTAGGGGAGGAGGAAGAGTTAATTGTCGGATCAAACACTTTAAACACTTCCTTCTCATCACCTAACCTCCAAATTATTTTCCCTTGTTGGAAATCAATCAAAACCCCTCTTATGTAGAGGAAGGGTTGCCCCAAAATAATTTAGATTTCTTCATCCTCCTCCATATCTAGAATCACAAAATCAAATGGAAAAATAAATTTTCCTACTTTTGCCAGCAAATTTTCCACTATTCCTCGTGAATAAGTAAAAGTCATGTCTGCTAGAAAAAGAGAAATGTTAGTGGGTTGGGGTTCTTATAACCCCAACTTCTTATAGACAAAATAAGGCATCAGATTAATGCTAGCACCCAAATCACATAAAGCTCTATTAATTTGTAAGTTGTCAATAGTACAAGGGACTGAGAAACTCCTTGGATCACTAAGCTTAGGTGACAACTTCTTTAAAACTATAGTAGAGCATTCTTTGTTGAGACCATTTATAGCAAAGTCCATCAACTTTCCTTTATTTGAAAGAATTTCTTTTAAATATTTGGTGTACTTTGACATTTGAGCAATTGCCTCAACAAAAGGGATATTAATATGCACCATTTTAAGCATCTTAATAGATCTAGCAAATTGTGCTTCCTCACTCTTGTCTTTTGATCTTTGTTGGAAGGGAACACTTACTTGAGGTGTCAGTACCTCCTTCTGACCCTCTTTGCTTGCCACTAGATTCCCATCAGTAGGAACCTCAACTTTCCAAGGTGTTTGGTCCTTCTCAATAAGGATGTCATCTGCAGTTTTTGGGAAATAACCTTCCTTCTCCTTAGAGTCCTCTTGAATCCTCTTGCTTCTAGTCATCACAACATTGACATCCTCCCATTTCGGATTTGGTTCAGGTTATGAAGGAAAGTTGCCTAGCTATCTTTGAGACAAGAGGGATTATACATTGGTGAGTTAAGACTCCACCAACTTCATTCTCTTATCATTTTGGGTCATACATTAAAGCATGGTCTCTTAAAGAGTAGGTTATCTTTCCTTTTGCCCAGGCCTTTGATTTTGCATGGTTTGACCTATACATCCCTTGACTTTGCCTGAAGCCTTGTCCTTGATTGAAATTGTTGGAGTATTGATTGTAATAATTGTTTTTCCCCAACAAAGTTGATCTCATCCATGGTTGTAGCTAGCTTGTCATCAACAAT
Organism: Glycine soja; assembly: GCF_004193775.1. NCBI lineage: Eukaryota > Viridiplantae > Streptophyta > Magnoliopsida > Fabales > Fabaceae > Glycine > Glycine soja. The sequence continues at coordinate 40,274,363 of NC_041005.1, forward strand.
GCATTCTTCTAGCCTATGCACAACCCCACATCTATCACGGGTTAGGAATGAAGGTGTAGTGATGGGGACTTGAGCTTAAGTTCTCATAAGTGTCTCAATCTTCAATGTCAAAGGTTGCATCTGTTTTCCCAATTTAACTTGGGAATTATCCTTTTCCACTTGGTTGACGCCTTTCTTCATAATCCTAATATCCTCTGAGTTATTATCAGGGATGGAGCATATATCTTCAATGATCTTGATGGGTAAGCTGGGGGTTTTAACATGAGGCTACCCCCACAAGCAGCATTCAAACTTGTCTTGTTGTGTGAGGACACTTCACCATAGAAAATGTGAACTAGCCTCTGTGAGGAGAAGTCATGATGCGGACAACTTCTAATTATCTCTTACAATATGTCCCAGGCTTTAGGTAGATTCTCTTGTTCCTTATGCACAAAGTTTTCAATTTCCCTGATGTCTTGATCCATCTTCATGGGAGAGTATACCTCCTTAACAAGGCACTTGTGCATTGGTTCCATGTAGTGATGTTGTTCTCAAGTAGTGAGCACCAGCACCATGTCTTCCATTAAGAGAGACAAGAAAGGCATAGAGTTTGATGGACTTTGCTAGTACACATTTTTGTCTCACCATGTTGGTCAACTTGATGAACTTCCTCAGGTGCTCCATAGGTTCTTCATGAGCAGCACCACTTAACAAGTTGTTCTCCAACATTTGTAGGAACCCATGCTTGAAGTCCCCTAAGGTAGAGGTGAGATAATCCATAAGGGCCTATGCCTGGTTAGATGCCATTGCTTTTTCTCTCTCTTCACAGATATCTACATGAAGTTTCTGAATTAGCTTGTCAATATCAGGTTTGTATTGCAGTGGTGGATTATGGGACCTAGTTTGCATGCTCTACAAAAAAGAGGAGAAGATCAAGTGAAATGGGAAATAAAAGAATAAAATAAAATGAAAATAATAGAAAATTAAATAAATAATAAAAAGAATTTCTATAAACAAAATTGTTTAGTTTAACAAAATTAAACTAGTTGCAAATTTTGCAACTAGTCCCTGACAATGGCGTCAGAAACTTGATGCGTAAAATATATTAGGCTTACACAAGGGCAAATGTACGCTACGCAATAGTAATAATGGACTCGAAAGTCTGGATATTTAACCCAAAGGATCAATTGTATTCCCAATTAAACTAATAGTAGAATTAATTAAAAAAGGATTTAAATATTTTTGTGGTTTGGGTTTTTATAATAAAGCAATTAAATGAACATAAAGAGAGGTCTAAGTGATGATAGAAATGACCAGGGGTTATGACTCACATGTAGCAATTTTCCCCTAATCCTAGTCCTAATGAAATTCATTCCCTAGTTAATTATCGATTCCCAAAATCAACTAAAGCTTATAATCAATATCAGAAGATGCTATTTGCCTTAAACCAATACCTTAAGGATCATGGATCTATCAATTTAAGTCAAAGGATAAAATCAATTCTAAGGATGTTTAATTAAAGATTAACTAATTTATCGAAGATTAGTCAAACAGTTTGATCATGTAATTTGGTGCAAAACATTTTCTACCTAGATCTACCAATTACATGCAGATAATCACTACTATGCAATTGATTGAGTATTAGAATGACCGATTCCAAATAAACATTAAAATAAGGAAGAAAATTAATTAACATAAAATAATGAGAAATTCCATTAAAAAGAAGGAGAGAAGTACAAATGAACAGTTACATCATAAACCTCGGACTAAGGAGACTAGTCACTAATGATTAGAGTTAAACTAACAATCCTATAAAAAGTAAACATAGACATATCAATAGGCAAGAACAATGATCACGATCCATCTTAGTAGTCTTGTCCATGCTCTCCTACCCTCAAAAGCACTCAAGGTTCTCTTAAATTAGTAAAAAGATAAAAAAAAAAGACTAAATTCCTTTTACAAAGACAAAGACCTCAATATATAGCTTCCAAAAGAAAATTGTACGAAAAGGCGCATTACGATCGTGGGGAATCCACCACGATTGTGGTTGGAAGTGACGCTAAAGTCTTGGGCCATGGTGGATTGACTATGACCCTTTTGGTTGACCACGACTCTTATTAGTTGACTACGATCCTCATGAATTGACTCCCCTTGGTTGACCATGACTCTCACGAATTTACCACGAATGTTGTCGGATCTTGATGCTATTCTGGAGGATTGTTATCGCTTTATTGTGGTCATGCTAATTACCATGGTCGTGGTAAATGTACCACAATCGTAATCAAGTGTAGAGTCTTTGAATCTTCGTAAATTTGTGCAATTTCCAACTTTTTCACTCAATTGAGTGGTTGTGCTTATGCAATACAAAAATAGTGTTCAAACGTGAGTTCTGCCAAGAAAATGCATGCAAAATGGCATAAAAACTGATACAAAATACCACTCATGAAGTGGTTTATCAGCATGTGGGTGAGGACAAAGCACGCTAAAAAGTCTCGTGTTATTTTTTGGGGACAATCATTGATCCTAAAAGTAGTTGAAGCAGAGTGGAGTGTCACCCTCTGAAGTGCCTACAGAAAGTTCTAACTAGTGAAGTGTTCTAACTAACAAGGAAGCTGAGTGGTGTGTCACCCTCTGAAGTGCCATAAAGTGTGAGCTGTTGGGACGCTAATAACCATAAATGTTACATTTCTTCCTATCCATTGAAGCTTACTCATAATGCTTTGCTTACTTTCAAAGTCTAATTTTGTAAATGGAATAATAGATACCTAACCCCAACTTCCTATTTTCTTTTTACAATGTTTGAAGTGAAACAGATTCACAAAAGGGAGTACGACCATTCTTCTTGAGGTGAGACAATTGAAATTTGAATTTTGATATCAGCACGGTTGTGCTGTAAGAAACATGTTCGTTCTTGAAAAGTCTGACACTGATGGCTTCATTTGTGAAAAAATAAAGAATGGCCTTGGATTTAGCATGGGTGTTTTGGAACTAGGCCAAGTGTGCTATATGAACCATGCTCATGCTATAGGGAGAACATTCGTGCAATTTGAGGCAAGACAATTGAAATTTAAATTTTGAGATTAGGATGGTTGTGTTTTGAGGAGCATGACCATTCTCGAAAAGTATAACGTTGATGGCTCCATTTGTGAAAAACAGATAATGATCTTCTTGGATTTAGCATGGGTGTTTTGGAACTAGCACAACCATGTTATATGGAGCACGACTGTATATAGGGAGCACAACCATTCTGTTTGATGCGAGACAGTTAAAATTTGAATTCTGATATCATCATGATTGTGATTTGAGGAACACAGACATACTTGAAAAGTCTGACATTGTTGGCTCTATTTTTAACAAAGAACGATGAGAGCCAATAATGTAAAATACCAATGGCCAATAACTTTTTGGATTTAAAATAATTATTATAAAAGTTAGCAAGCTTATCCTATACCATGAGTGATTGAATGATAATATACAAATATTTTACACCGTCAATATATAACCTATTTTCTTCAAATAAAATATAAGACTAATTTTAATGACATGTTATGGACCCAACTTAATGAGCCAATGTAAAATACCAATAGCCAACAACTTTTATTTAACGGTGCAGAATGTTCCTAGTGGATATAAGAAAAGTTTATATAAAAAAACAAAAAAAAAACGTGTGGCATGATAAAGAAGGAAGCGACCAAAATGAAAAGGGGAATGCGTCAAGGGGGAGAATTGCCAATATTTTTAAAATCAGAACGGAGATCGAACAGGTCCAAAAACAAATTTAAGTTTTAAAAATTAACCTGTAATTGAATTAGAATTAATAAAATAAATAAATAATACACAAAAAATATTTAAAAATAAAATACTATTTTCTAGGTTCTTAAAATTCAAAATCTATATAAAAATTCATTTCAAATATATCATAATACTTCAATTTAAATTTAATCAAATATAACCATATTCATTAACATTAACAAGTTTATGTCTAGATTAAAAAAAGAAAATGAAAATTCAATACATATGAAATTCTAAACAATCAAAATATAAGAAATTAATAAATTAATACGAATAAATAAATTATGTGTTTTATAAGAAAAAATAATAATAATTGATAAAATATTTTTTCATCTGTTTGTAATCCTTATTTAACATATATTTGACCAAAAAAATATTACTAAATATATATTTTTATTAATCTAAAAAATAGTTTAAATTAGAAATAAAAAATAAAAAAAAATTTGAAAATCACTTGTTTTCTGTACTAGTCTTCTACATTGAATTTTTTTTTTATTAGATTTCTTCAATTTGACCCATTCTTGACAAATTTTTACCAGTTCTGAGATGATCTATTTTTTTTAAAAAAAAAAAATTAATGAACCGAATACTAAGTTGATTTTTTATAAGTCCGGTTAAATCAATTGATCCGGTCCGAATTTCAAAATTATGATTAAAAGTTTAAAACTACTACATATTGCATACAAAAGGGATGCATCATAAAAAATAAAATGCAGTTAAAAAAGAAAAAAACTACATTTAATATTATAATAAAATGTAAACAAATGCATAATCAACTTTAAAATTATTACAAGCATATTAATTATAAGTGTATTTTATTTTAATTGAAAATTTTAGTTATTAATTATAAGTGTATTTTATTCTTTAAGATAAAATCTCTCTGATTTAAGAAAAGGCAACTTGAAAAACGAAAACAACTTTTTATTATGAAAAAGTCTATATTTCAAATAAAAAAATTACAACAGTATTAACTGGGAAAAATAATTCCAAATGTCAACATGTGACATTAATTTTAGACAAAATTATTATTAGTACAGATAAGAAAATTATCGAAGTCCTAAGATTTTTAGTCTAAGATAGCATCCACCCCCTCACTAATACTACCACACAAAAGGTCCCCGGTAGATTAATTCAATGGGGGAAAATTGACCGAAAACATATTCGAAATAAAATATTTTTAGAATGTTTACCAAAAAAAAAAAAAAAGCGATGACATGTGTTTATTTATTTATTTATTTACGGGAAGGGATTACATGTTTAATTCTTACGTGAGACACTTGAAGTGAAGAATCTTTTTGGGGATGCCACAATATATCTAATCAAGCAAGCAAAATTTCAAGAGTTATGAATTAATAACATTGTTAAAATAATTATTATAAAAATTAATAAAAAATCCATATATTTGTAATTAGATATGGTGCATATATAATTTTTTTATACACTTTTTATAATCATTGTAATGATAGTTTTTTTAATCAGCGGGTTAAAAGTTATGATCAACTTTGAAATACTAAAATTCATTTAAGAGATTCATTTCTCTCAATAGATATTTTTTAATTATATACTTAAGAAATAGAATTATTTTTAAATTATATCATACCATGGTATAATAATAATATATTTATGAGATAGTACTACTAAATAATATTATTTTAGTGTTGTAGAAAAAAGTAGCATTTTAGTGTAAACACATTAATACTTTACCTAATATTTTTATTTTAAAAAAATATTAATATTAAATATCAATAAATATAAAACGAGTTACTAAAAGAAAATTGACAACCATTCGTTGATAACATTAATAAAATGTAATAATTATATAATATTAATTCAAACGAGCGCATACATCAGCGGTGAGCAATCCCCACAGTGAATTTTCAACGCGATTTTGCAGAGCTTCCGCGTTGAAACCATCCAACCCCCTTAACCTTAAATTCGTTGTCTTCACTTCCTTCCTTCCTTCGCGTGTGATTACATTTTCTTCTTCTGCAGGTACCTACCTCTCTTTCTTTCTCTTTCCACCACTATGTTATGTTCTGAGCATTCTTTTTATCTAGTTTTCACTTTCAATTTTGCGTTTATCCATTTATTTTAACTGCAATTTCCATAATTCCACGTTAATTGCTATGAATTTTGATTCATCTTAACTTCCAAATCATTTTTTAGTAGAGGGTTCATGCTAAAGAACTTGAATTTGATCTTTGGATTTTTGCTTGTTTGTCTTTCCAGGACCAAATTGATATACAAGATCATTGTTTTAGAGAGAGAGAGAGAGAGAGAGAGAGGATGTTTGGTTCAAAGAAAACTCCTCTGAGAGATGCTAAACCTACCTCTGTTGACCATGCCCATAACCCCTTTGATTCTGATGAAGATACAAAAGATAACAAGTATAATTCTTCTAAGAAGACTTTGACCAACACCAACCCCTTTGATGATGATCATGTTGATGCCACTGGCCACTCTTCATCATCTTCTTATGGCCTTTCGTCTACCCATCGAAATAGGTATAAGAACGATTTCCGCGACTCAGGGGGGTTGGAGAGTCAATCTGTGCAGGAATTGGAGAACTATGCTGTTTACAAGGCTGAAGAGACGACAAATTCAGTGAACAGTTGTTTAAAGATAGCTGAGGAAATGAGAGAGGATGCTACCAAGACTTTGGTGATGCTGCACCAACAGGGTGAGCAGATTACAAGGAGTCACCATGTTGCTGCTGATATTGATCACGATTTGAGTCGGGTATGGATCTTGTTATCCCTCGTTGCTTCCTATATGGCCAGCTTCTTCTGAAAAACATTGTTGCTGCTTTCAATTGGTATTGAGGACTACTCTTTTGACTGTTTTGTTGCTGTGTTTACAGGGAGAAAAGCTGTTGGGAAGTCTTGGTGGCATGTTCTCCAAAACTTGGAAACCTAAGAAGACAGGCACGATAACTGGCCCTGTTGTTTTTGGAGGTTAGTATTTTCTCTCCATGCTCATTTTCTTTGAGTAAATTACACTTGCAATCCCTGAATTTTCATGAGATTGCACAAACTCCCCATGTTTTTTAAGGATTACAGCTACCTCCCTTGAAAGGGGGATACGGTATCATGTTTTTCAAACAATGAAGGTGGTTAGTGTAATAGTTTTTAAACAATTAAGGGAGTTAGTGTAGAGGTAGAAAAAATAGGAAGGTTTTGCAATCTCGCGAAAGCTCAGGGAGTGTCAGTATAGTTTACTCCTTTTAATTTTTAACTAATTTGGGTTGTATGAAAATTGTATGTTATGTGCTTCATGATATAGAGGATCCAGTGAGAAAGAAGGGCAACCACTTGGAGCAAAGAGAGAAGTTAGGATTGACTTCTGCCCCTAAAGGGCAGTCAAAGTCACGTACAACACTTTCTGAGCCATCAAATGTGCTTGAAAAAGTTGAGGTTAGTATTGACTTGATGAAGATTTAACTGTTGTTTAAAGTCATATGAAGTGCTGAACATGACAAAGCTTCAGTTCCTTACTGCTTTGATAATGATATGTGTTTTATATCTGAATATGTGTGTTTCTAGTATTGTTCTTCCTGTCCATAATAACCAAGTCACTAATTTGGAGTCAACCATTTTATTTAAAATCATGGACAATTTTGCAACTAACCTCCTTTTTGTTTCTTCCCAATTCCCATAAGCCATCTATGTTCTATAGTCAGTATTATTCCATCCTGAAGCCTGTAATTTTCATATTATGATTTTCACCTTTGCCTTATACAACACTGTTAGATTTATTCTTAACGTTGGATTCAGCAACTGAAAGGAATATCCTGAAACAGGTTGAAAAAGGGAAGCAAGATGATGCACTGTCAGATTTAAGTGATCTCTTGGGAGAACTGAAAGGCATGGCCATTGACATGGGATCTGAAATTGGGAGGTAAGTTGATTGGATTCTACGCTTTCTCTAATTTTACCTTACTGAGATTCTTGAACACTGAACTGATTCAAATCTTTTGCAAAAGTGAATAGTTTTTAACTAACAGTTAACAGTTGTGTAGTTCAGAACCATTTCACTTTCTTCAAGATGGCATAATTTACTGATTTTGGTAATGTTGCAGCCAAAACCAAGCCTTGGATGGTTTTGACAATGATATGGAGAAGTTGATCGTCCGCGTGAATGGTGCTAATCAACGTGGTCGTCGTTTGCTTGGGAAATAGGGGTGTATATCATGAGATCGATACTAATTTTTACTATGCATTAGTCAATCAAAGGAGCTTCCAATGTTCCAGGATACTGATTTCAAATATAGTAATGTACAATACGCTTGTGAAATTTTTTTCTCTGAAATATGTATAGTATTGGTTGATTTGAGATTATTTATGATTCAAATTTTCTATCGTCAATATGGTGATTCCTACTCTACCTTTTCTAGCATGATTCATTCCACAAACTTGTTCTCTTTTACTAGGAAACGGATAAGTGCATAATAAAATTCATTCACATAAAAGTAACACTTTGTATTAAAGAATGTTTCAACTTTCAAGAGTTCTTCGTGCTATTCTTCCTTGGTTTAGTGGGGAGTGAATAGGCAATTTAGTCCCTGAGATTGTATCCATTTTGCATATTAGTCTCTAACTTAATATTAAATTCAAAATAGTTCTTATCTTTGCATAAGTGTTGCAAAATAGTCCTTTCGTTAAATTTTAAAGTAACGCCGTTAGTGAGGTCAATTTTAGTGCCACATGGACTATCCAATGGGGCACTAAAGGATGAAGTGGCATGACACGTGGATGTGCCTCTTAAAAGATGCCACGTCATTTGATGATAACAAAATGAGTAAATAGGCAATTTAGTCCCTGACTTTATATCCCTGTTCCATATTAGTTCCTAACTTAATGAAAAATTCAAAATAGTCCCTATCTTTTGCATAAGTATTGCAAAATAGTTCTTCCGTTAAATTTTAAAGTAACGCTGTTAGTAAGGTCAATTTTAGTGTCACGTCATTTGATGATGATAGAATGAGTGGCTTCTTCAAATTTGATGGTTCTGAACCAATTGAGGCATATATACTATCATACCCTAATTTCGTCCGGGGACCATTGTTTGATGGCATGCAACCTTTGCTTGACCGCTTCGAGATACTTGGCACCCATTGTTGCACAATACGTGAAGTTCCATAACGTGCCTGAAGTCAAAAGAGAGCCTTGTTGCACGATCCGTGAAGTTCTGTAACATGCCGAAAATCAAAAGGAAGCATTGTTACACAATCCGTGAGGTTCCGTAACATTCTGAAAGCCAAAAAAGGGATGATTACGTAATCCGTAAGGTTCCGTAACATTACAGAAAAAGAATCAGCAAAAAAGGGGGCAAGGGGTGTATTTAGTAAACAGGGGGGGCAAATAGCAACCAGGCCCACTTGGGCCTTCCAGGATGTTCCTCCAGAAGGCGGTGCCTTCTGGAGGAAGCAACCTAGCTCGCTTGGGCGAGCTAGGTGGCAAGCTTCTCCCACTTTTCCCTATAAATAGGGGGAGGAGGGAAGAGCAAAAACGTTCAACCCTCCTGATATCTGAAGATCACTTAAAATTAGTGAAAAAAATTGTTTTCGTGAAGAAAATCCAAGCCGAGGCGCTTCCATAACGCGTCCGAAACGTTTCCGTGCTTGATTTCGTGAAGATTTTCCGCCGTCTTTCGTTCGTTCTTCGTCGTTCTTCGGTCTTCAACCGGTAAGTTCCCGAAATCGAACTTTTCAATTCATTCTATGTACCCTTGGTGGTCCTCACTTGTTTCGCGTACTTTTATTTTCATTTCATTTACTTTCCGTACCCCCTTTTGATGTGCTTTAGTCATTTATTTAAGTCATTTTCTTGCCTAATCAAAAAATAAAATAAATTTTCACCGATCATTTGAATTGTAACATCTGTTAATTTCTGTTAAAATGAAATCCGACCGTTTGGTCATGCCGTAACCACGTTGGAAATAAAAAAAGAGGTAAAATAATAATATAATAATCAAAAAATATCTTTTAGTAAAATAAAACAAAAAAATCAATCGGACGTGGATTTTTCTTTCTTAATTGAATTGACTAATAACTAAAGTGAAACTAAAGCTAAAATCAACTCACAAAATCAAGCTTTGTCCGCAAAAATCACTGAAAAAATGTTTTAAGGTCCAACGCCTTAAACGACCCTTTTTGTTTTTTTTATTGGTTAACATGGACTGTTCGAAAGCGTAAAATCAACACATCACTGCCTTTTGAAAGAACTACGTAGGTCTGATTTCCTCTTCGATGGAGGGTACGTAGGAGCAAGAGCCCCGCTTTTGTCGACCTCAAAAATAAAAAAGAAATAAAAGTTTAGATACATAATTTCACACAATTCTAATCTAAGGCTGTTGTCCTTTGAGACAAACGTGAGAGGTGCTAATACCTTCCTCAAACGTAAAGATAACTCCCGAATCTGGAATATTCTTCATGATCGGTTTCCTTTGGTTTTTCTAACGTTTTCCTTTCAATAAACGTTGGTGGCGACTCTGCGCATTTTCCTCCTATGGAAGACGCACCCGTGAGCCTCGCCTCGCTCACCCGCAAAAGGGCAGGTTGCGACAGTTGGCGACTCCACTGGGGATTGTTTTTGTGAGTTAGGCCTATTTTAGGAAAGTGTGGAATTATGAAACTTTGTGTGTGCGTTTTTTCTTGAACTGTGTAAAAATAATAAATGCTGTATTTTCCACATTTTTACACAGCATTCTAAGCACCCACGGGTTTGAGTAAAAAAGGGGCCCTATACCCGGGTTCATGGAAATCTAAGGAGTGAAGATGGATCTATGGTCATGCTAGGTCTCCGACTTGCTTGATAATAGTGAAACCTTGTCTAGAGCTTTCTCTCTTTATAATGTGTTGTCGCTGGTATTCCATATCGCCGCAATATTATTATCTTGAGTGATGATACCTCTAGAAAACAACCATGTGAGATATGGATCATTGGGAGTAGTTATTAGAGACCCCTAGATATTATCCTATAGGTCCCCAAATAGGGGCATGGAGCAAGCACGCTCTGTACCATTTGTTCTCATGCATTCTTCTGCGAATAGCACATAAATTATAGTTTTGCTGTATATCTAGTGATATCTTGTCTCTTTAGAGTAACGCGTCACTTTTTAATGCATGCGTTAGGGCGCCGCAATGCCTAGAGCGTAGTATTAAAAAGATGGATCTTTTTCGGTCTCGTATATGTAAACTACCACTTGTTTTTCTTCTTTTCGTTCCATGCATGTGCATTGCATCATTCATATAAGAGCCTTGATTCACCCCATTTTAGGTAAATGATGGGGACAAATCAAATCGGAAAAAGATTCTATCAAGTCAAGATTAAGGGCCTAGATGTCACCAGCCTTAAGGAGTTAGGGCAGTTGATGGGTCAGCTCTAGCGGCAAGCTTTTCGCAAAGCTTACGGTAAAATCTGGGACCTAGCCATGGTAGAAGTCTCCACGGAGGCCATTGCCTCCCTCGCCCAGTATTATGATCAGCCTTTGAGATGCTTTACCTTTGGGGACTTCCAGCTGTCACCCATGGTGGAAGAATTTGAAGAGATCCTAGGATGTCCTCTAGGAGGAAGGAGACCATACCTCTTCTCAGGGTTCTATCCCTCATCAGCTAGAATTTCAAAGATAGTCCAAATCTCGGCGCAGGAATTAGACCATGGAAAGCAAGTAAAAAATGGGGTGGTTGGAATACCGAGAAAATGTTTGGAGGCAAAAGCAAGAATCTTGGCAGGTAGAGGCGAATGGGCCCCGTTCATAGACATTCTCGCACTGTTGATCTTCGGAGGAGTCCTCCTTCCAAATGTGGATGGGTTGGTGGATCTAGCAGCGAACAACGCTTTTCTCGCCTATCATGAACACAAGGAAAGCCCGGTTGTCGCTATGCTAGCCGACCTATATGACACCTTCGACCGAAGATGTGAGAAGAGCAGTACGAGGATTGTTTGCTGTACTCCAGCTCTTTATGTATGGTTGGTTTTGCACCTTTTTCGCCAAGAGGTGAGGCATGCTTGCTCGCTAGAAAGCCACCGTTCATGCACAGAGAAAGGAGAGGCAAATTGGGACCGACTCTTAGCAAACAAAGAAGGAGCGTCGGTCAACTGGTTCCCCCGATGGAAAGAAGGAAGAACCAGGGTTCTTATTTCGTGTAGAGGATTTCCGAATGTTCCCTTGATGGGGACAAGGGGTTGCGTCAGTTACAATCCCGTTCTTGCTATAAGGCAAATTGGCTACCCTATGAGAGGGACATCGCTAGAGGAAGAGCTCGCGCATGTCATTTCACGAGGTTTCAATAAGATCAACGAGGAGACACTTTAGAAGGTCCACAAGGCATGGGAGGTGGTGCAAAAGAAGGACAAAGAACTCAGGGGCAGTAACAATGGGTCCATTGGTGGCTACCGAAGGTGGTTGAAAGCCCACGTGCAAGGTTTGGATTGGTTCCCGAGTTTGAGAACCGCTAAAAGGGAGGAAGTTGAGGCACTGGAGGAAGACCAAGAGGTGCAGGCCCTTAGGGCAGAACTCGAGCAAGCCCAAACAGTCAAAGAAAGGTTCAAATCAGCAGCTCTTAAAATTCGAAAGGAGAATGCCGAACTAAAAGATATAAATATAGCTACCACCAAGGCCTTGGAACAAGAGACCAAGAGGACTCGTAGGGAAGAGCACGGCCAGAACAAGTTCCTAGGGGCTCTGTGGGGCAGCAACAACGAGCTTAAGCTCCGGAGAGAGGAAAGAGACCAATCACGAGTACATAGCATGGTCTTAAAGGAGGAGTTAGCAGCTTGCTCAAGATCCAAGAAGAGTTTGGCCCAACACTTAGAAGCCACGGAGCAAAGCATGCTAGCTATAATAGGGCAGTACAAAGAAGAGTTAAACCAGTCTTTGACCCATGAGCAAAAGCTAGTAGAGGACTTTGCACAAGCATACGCCGAGAAGGAAGCAAGAGGGAGGGTGATTGATGCATTGCATCAAGAAGCGACCATGTGGATGGATAGGTTCGCCTTGACCTTAAATGGAAGTCAAGACCTCCCGCGACTACTAGCCAAAGCAAGGGCCATGGCCGAAGTGTTTTCAGCCCCAGAGGAAATTCACAGGCTAATCAATTATTGTCAACACATGATAGATTTAATGGCCCATATAATTAGAAACCGTTAGGTTATGTTGTAACACTTTTGTAAAATCTTGGCTAGATGAAAGCTTTTGTTCCTTTTTATAAAAAGAGAAGTTCTGAAACTCATCACGTTGTCTAAAAAGGCCTTGAGGTGGATCTAAGTGCTCTGATCATTCATTAGCATATTCATGATTTGGTGGCATGCTCACCACTGTTTGTTTCTTTAGGAAACTCACCATAACTAAAAAAGCGCAAAGGCACCCCTATAACACCCGATCCAAAAGTAAGATGGATAACGAAGAGGGAGTGCAAGAACAGATGAAGGCCGACATGTCGACTTTAAAAGATCAGATGGCTTCTATCACGGAAGCCATGCTAAAAATTAAAAAATCAATAGAAGACAATGCTACGGCGACCGCTTCCAATACAGCTAGGGAAGCGGAACCGGTGCTACAGCCCGCAATGAACTTGGACCGGGACAGAAGTGCGACGGGTTTCAATCGGAGGTATAGTCCTCAAGCCTACCCTTATGGTTTACCTCCAGACTTCACTCCCCGTATCGCTCCAGACGATTTGAGCCAAGCCCCTACCTTCGAGGGGCAACTCCCTCCTCATGCCGACTATCCTTTGCAGGAAGATGATGAAGGAGATGCCCATTTAGGCCCTCTACTTCCTCCAAGGGAACCGGCCCCCCATGAGTTGCCCCAACCAAACATAATCCGCCATGTCCCGTCTCAATCCGCACCCGTTAAGGAACTCGTTCCCATTTCAAAAGACAAGGGAAAGATCGATCTTCTTGAAGAGAGGTTGAGAGCGGTGGAAGGCCTTGGCAACTATCCTTTCTCGGATTTAGCCGATCTGTGTCTGATACCTGACATCATCATTCCTCCCAAGTTTAAGGTTCCAGACTTTGACAAGTATAAAGGGACGACGTGTCCAAAGAGTCATCTTCGGATGTATTGTCGAAGGATGGGGGCATATTCCATGGACAGAAAGATGTTTATGCACTTCTTTCAAGACAGCTTAGCCGGAGCAGTGGCGTGGTACACAAATCTGGAAGCCTCTCAGGTTCGGTCGTGGAAAGACTTGGCAACTGCTTTCATTAGCCAGTACCAATACAACACAGATATGGCTCCCGATCAGAACCAACTTCAGAGCATGAGCAAACGGGAACATGAGTCCATCAAGGAATATGCTCAAAGGTGGAGAGACCTAGCAGCCTAAGTCATCCCACCTATGACTGAGAGGGAAATGATCATGATTATGGTAGATACGCTGCCTACATTCTACTACGAGAAGCTGATAGGATATATACCGCTCAACTTTGCAGACCTCGTCTTCGCCGGAGAAAGAATCGAGTTCGGAATGAGGAAAGGCAAGTTTGAATACGCCTCCAACGCTGGCCTCAACAGCAATAGAAGAGCCCCAGTGGTGGGCACACGAAAAAAGGAAGGGGATACCCACGCGGTCACCACCGCCCCAACGTGGATGAAAACGCCCCAAAATGCTCAAAACTCATACCAACACAACCACCCGAACTTTTCAATCCGAGCCGGAAGTTCCCTCCCAACTCAAGTAGAAGGGTCTGCCACAATAGAAAAAGCACCTGCACAACACACGGCTCCAGCCACACCCCGGCCAACCAATAATACGACTCCTGGCACGAGCTATGACAATCCACGACGCTCCCCGAGAGACCAGTTCTCTCCTATTCCCATGGCGTATTCCGAGTTATGGCCCTCATTATTGGAAAACCATTTGGTGGTGGCCATACCCGGGAAGGTGTTCCAGTCACCATACCCCAAGTGGTACAACTCAAATGCCACGTGCGCATACCATAGTGGAGCCCCCGGACACAACATTGATTCTTGCCTGCCATTCAAGTATAAGGTGCAACACCTAATAAATGTCGGTTGGCTATCATTTCAAGAAGAGGGCCCCAACATTAAGACCAATCCACTAGCCAGTCATGGAGGAGCTAGCGTAAACGCCATCGAAAAGGATAGGTCGTCAGGGTCAAAGAGATTAGAAGATGTGGCTACATCCAGAAGATTCATCTACCAGTCGCTGCAGGCAGCATGCATGGTCTCTCGTGGCGGAGACAAGAGAGACGAATGTCTGTTTCATCTCGGGGAATTACACGACATGGAAACCTGCCCCGTGGTGGAAGAGCTAAGCTCTAGCTTCTCATCTCAAGGAGGTGAGCTTAGCTATTAGAGTGGTATGTGTAGCTTCTTAAGGAGGTGAGCTTAGCTTCTTTAGGAATCTTCTTAAGGAAGCTTCTTAAGGAGGTGAGCTTAGTTATAAGAGGGGTGTGTGTAGCTAAGCTCTAGCTTCTCAAGGAAGTTTTCTCAAAGAAGCTTCTCAAGGAAGTTTTCTCAAGAAAGCTTCTCAAGGAAGCTACCTAGTCTATAAATAGAAGCATGTGTAACACTTGTTGTAACTTTGATGAATGAGAGTCTTGTGAGACATACTTCAAAGTTCCACTTCTCTCCCTCTTTTATTCCTTCAATTTCGTGCTCCCCCCCTCTCTCTTTCTCTCCCTCTTTCTTTTCCTCCATTGAAGCATGCTTCCAAGCTTCTTATCCAAGGCTCATCTTGGTGGTGAAGCTCCTTCTTCCATGGCTTATTCCCTAGTGGATGGCGCCTCCTCTCACCTCTTCTCCTTTGTCTTCCGCTGCATCTCCATGGTGGAAAATCACCATTAAAGGACATCATTGAAGCTCAAAGATCCATCCTCCATAGAAGCCCCACAAGCAAGCTTCCATCAAGTGGTAATCAGAGCACAAGAGCTTCAAGTAGGTGCTCCTTAAACCTCCATTAATTTTTTGCTTTACCTTCTCTTCCATTGTTTTTTCTTCATTTTTTCTCCATGTATCTCCTCAAATGTCTTGTGCCTAATGTTGTTAACATGATTCTTTAGAGTTTTCACCGATTAAACTTGCTATAGAAGCTAGATTTTATTTTCTATGGTTCAAATTTCTTGTTCTTGTTCTTGAACCATGAATTGTGTTGAGTTTAGGTTCCTTTGAGTTTTGTCTTGTTATTTTTTGTGGCTGAAACCTAAACCATAAAATTCTTACAAAAATATTAAAGTAGAAGAAAACCTCAAAAATCTAGAGTGACTTGTTCACCTATTGTAGTTTTGTCATAGAAGTCATGTCTAGTCATGAAACTTGTCACATAAGATTTCTTATGTTGTGCTGAATTTTATTTTCTTGTTTCTTTGTCTAACTCATTTGCTCATGAGTGTATGAAATTCTTTTAGCCTATTATTTGATTTGAGTCAAATCTTTCATGTTAATTAGTCCTTAACATGTTCATGCAAAATTCTTAGAGAGTCTTTGATTGTGAACCTTTTCTTGAACTTTTAGGTTTCCTTGTGATTGTGTCTATTGTGAATTTGAGTTTTGGTGATTGAATTGCTGGCTGAAATGTTGATCCTAAGTGAATATTGAACTCTTAAAACTGTGGTAAACAATCCTAGTGAGTTCAACATACATAGGAAGGTTGAAAGTAAGCCCAAGGCAATCAATATACCATGCTTAAAAAACAAAATCGCTGGTGCTGGCAGCTTGGACATACAAACTTGTAAAAATTACTGAGAATTGGTTACTTCGAATTTTGAGCTGAAATTTTTTACTGAATTTTCTAGACATCTGGAAAAAAGTTAGAAAAAAAGAAACAAGTGATTTGGATAAAAGGAAAAAATAAGAAAAATCATACAAGTTGGCAGAAAAATCAGTATCCAGGACAAAAAAAACAGTGAAAGGGAAGTGTGCTTGTTGTTTTGGCTCAAAATTTATTCTATAATTGGTGCCTATGTTATACCAACCTTAGTTCCGAAATTTCAATTGAAAATTACTGTGAAAAAAAGTGCCAAAGCTAGAGGTTTGTTGAGTCTTTTTTTTTTTTTGGTTTTTTACTCTACTCTAGAGCCATTCTAAGTTTCTCTTTGAGTCCTAGCTTGCTTCTATGTCCTTTTCATTGCTTTAATTGTTGAATAATCCTTGAAAAATTGTCTTGTTAAAACTCCATTGGTTTAGCTTTCATTTCATTTTTTTTGGTCTTTGGTTGTTGCTTGTCTCTTTGTTTCCTTGTTTGTGGGTTGCCATATAGGGAATTGGAGGGAGGATTGGTGCCATCCCTTGAAGAATTTGAGTCAAGAAGCAAGGGGCCAACCACCTTAAGAGCTATTGGACTAAGAAGCACTCCAAATTGAGTGAATCACCAAAGAGAGAACAACCACCAAAATTGAGGACCGTTTTGTAATTTTGTAATTTACAATTTACTTACCTTCATTGCTTTCAAGTTTTGTAACAAAAAGGCCTTTCATTTGAAGTGTGTTGGGAGCCTCCAATAGGTTACCAAACTTCCATTTATGTGTAATAATTTTACGCATTTTTTTCTTAGGATAGTGAGTGTTTTGTTGGGAACCTTGAATGTGGTCATCCAAACACTCTTAGGATTCGCCTAGTTTACATTTCTTGCTTACTTTCATAGCTTATTTCCTTTACCTTCCATTGTCAAACCGCCTAGATAGCTTTCCTTTTACCAATTAGTTTTTTTTTACCTTATCTTTCACACCTCTTTTAGTGTTTATTTTGGCTAGTTTCAACCATAGTTTCTTTTACCTTTTGTTTTCAAACCTCCAACAAGAAAGAACCACAACTTAGGAACCAACATGAGTCATCATTCATCTAGTGTTAATGGCGAGGGTACTAGTCATAAAGACCCTTTATCTAGAATCTTAGATGAGTTGAGTTCCCTCAAGTTATGGAAAGAAAAACAAGAGAGAAAAGAAAAAGGAAAAAAAAGAGTGGAAGAAATAAGTCAAGATGAAAGAAAGAAAATAAGAGAGGAAGAAAGAAGAACAATAATGAAAGAAATAAAAAGAGAAAAACATGTCTCCTATAGTAGTCATAACTCTTGAAAGAGCCTAAGTGAAGAACTTCGTGACTATTACGAAGGAAGGCATAGGTCACATCTTAGACCTCACTCCCATAGAAGAGAAAAGGAAAGAAAGCCTCAAGAGGCTAACATTAACCTCTCATACTTCCATGGGAAGGACAATGTAGAGGCTAACTTAGATTGGGAAATAAGGGTAGAGCAACAACTTAAAAAGAAGTCTACTTCAAAATCTTATGGCTCTCACTCTTATCCAAAGAAAGACCAAGGTCAAGGCATCTTAGGGGTGACACCTTCTAAGCCCAAAGATGATAAGGGGAAGACAATAGAAAAGCAAGCCCCTAAGGCTAGTATGCAAGAGAAAACTAGCTCTATAAAGTGCTTTAAATGTCTTGGAAGAGGACACATTACTTCTGAATGCCCCACCACAAAAACCATGATTATGAGGGGCCAAGACATTTATAGTAGCCAAGATGAGGCTACTACTTCACCTTCCTCTAGTGAAAGTGAAGAAGCAAAAGGGGAAAAATCTAGTGAAGAAATCTACCCCCAAGAAGAAGGACAACCATTAGTGGTTAAAGAAAAGTGTAAGGAGGTAAGTGTCTCCTCCAAGAGTTTAGCTAAGAAGGAAACTCATTTTACAATAAAGACAAACATTAAAGAAACTTTACCTCTTAGACAACCTCCACATTTTCTCTTTTGTAAAAAGGCACTTGCTAGCATTGCCACATCTCTTGGGCTTGAGTTTATTCCTCAAGTAAAGAAGTTGTTGGATGAGGGTTTGGTTTGCAAGAGCTTAAATCCTTGTGCTTTGTTGGTGCCCAAAATAGGTATTATTAGGCACCAAGTCCCTAAAATAGGTGGTATGATGAATGTTTTGAGTGGTGCAACCCTCTTTTGTAAAATCACTCGTACACCTAACATCTTCATGGTGTGTGTACATAGGGACCCATTAGGTAGGTTTGTTCTTATTTTTAGTTTCAATACAAACTTAGGTACTCATATGGGACACCTTAGGTTTGTCATACTTTTTGGTAGGAATAATCAATATGAAAATACAGAAAAAGGTGTTGAGGAAAGGAGCCCAGAGTATGAAGAACCTCAGGATTTGAGGTCAAATCCTTTCCAAGGTGGAGGGAATGATGCAATCCTATCCCGCAAGGGCATTAGGTAGAAGACTCCAAGTAGATTGGGCTAGAGATCCAAGGGAAGACCCTAGGGTTCTCATGAGCCTTAGGGTAGATTTCGAGCCCATGGGCTAAGTATGAGCCCGTTTATCTTTGTAAATATTAGAATAGGTTTTTCCTTCGTTTGGGCCTTGTATTTTGGCCATTCTAGTAGTATAGGGTTTTAGCCTTGTATTTCGGGGCATTTTGAGTAGTCTTTGTAGTAAGGACTTTTTTTTTGTATTTTCATGTTTTTTGTCATGGGGGTGAGCTTAGCTATTATAGGGGGTGTGTAGCTAAGCTCTAGCTTCTCATCTCAAGGAGGTGAGCTTAGCTATTAGAGTGGTATGTGTAGCTAAGCTCTAGCTTCTTTAGGAATCTTCTTAAGGAAGCTTCTTAAGGAGGTGAGCTTAGTTATAAGAGGGGTGCGTGTAGCTAAGCTCTAGCTTCTCAAGGAAGTTTTCTCAAAGAAGCTTCTCAAGGAAGTTTTCTCAAGAAAGCTTCTCAAGGAATCTACCTAGTCTATAAATAGAAGCATGTGTAACACTTGTTGTAACTTTGATGAATGAGAGTCTTGTGAGACATACTTCAAAGTTCCACTTCTCTCCCTCTTTTATTCCTTCAATTTCGTGCTCCCCCCTCTCTCTTTCTCTCCCTCTTTATTTTCCTCCATTGAAGCATGCTTCCAAGCTTCTTATCCAAGGCTCATCTTGGTGGTGAAGCTCCTTCTTCCATGGCTTATTCCCTAGTGGATGGCACCTCCTCTCACCTCTTCTCCTTTGTCTTCCGCTGCATCTCCATGGTGGAAAATCACCATTAAAGGACATCATTGAAGCTCAAAGATCCATCCTCCATAGAAGCCCCACAAGCAAGCTTCCATCACCAGGGATTTTCGACAATGACAAAAGAACGTTAAGGAGATTGGCTACTGGTTTCTTTGTGAGTGGTACCGTCTTGTACAAACGAAACCATGACATGACCCTCCTGCGATGCGTAGATGCCAAAAAGGCGAACTACATGATTGAGGAAGTCCATGAGGGTTCGTTTGGGGCACATGCCAATGGGCATGCTATGACCAGGAAGATCCTTAGAGCAGGTTATTACTGGCTCACTATGGAAAGCGATTGCTACACCCATGTAAGGAAATGCCATAAATGTCAAGCGTTCGCAGACAATGTCAATGTTCTGCCACATCCTCTGAATGTCATGTCCGCCCCTTGGCCTTTTTCCATGTGGGGGATAGATGTCATAGGGGCCATCGAACCCAAGGCTTCGAACGGTTATCGCTTCATTCTCGTGGCGATAGATTATTTCACCAAATGGGTCGAAGCGACTTCCTATACCAATGTCACGAGGAGTGTGGTGGTCAGATTCATAAAGAGGGAACTGATTTGTCGATACGGACTCCCTAGGAAAATCATTACTGACAATGGCACCAATCTGAATAACAAAATGATGCAGGAAATGTGCAAGGATTTCAAAATCCAGCATCATAACTCCACCCCCTACCGGCCGAAGATGAACGGGGCTATGGAGGCTGCAAATAAAAATATTAAGAAAATTATTCAGAAGATGACAGTGTCGTACAAAGATTGTCATAAGATGTTGCCTTTTGCCCTGCATGGATATCGAACCTCAGTACAAACTTCTACTGGGGCAACGCCGTACTCCTTGGTTTGTGGGATGGAAGCGGTACTCCCATTTAAGGTAGAGGTCCCTTCCCAGAAGATACTAGCGGAGTCAGGCCTAGAAGAATCAGAGTGGGCTCAAACACGCTACGACCAACTCAACCTTATTGAAGGTAAGCGTTTGACGGCCACGAGCCATTGGCGCCTGTATCAACAAAGGATAAAGAACGCGTTCGATAAGAAGGTGCACCCCCACAAGTTCAACGAGGGGGACCTTGTGCTGAAAAAGATATCCCACACTGTTAAAGATAATTGAGGGAAGTGGGCCCCGAACTACGAAGGGCCTTTCGTTGTGAAAAGGGCTTTTTCTGGAGGGGCTCTGGTGCTCACCAACATGGATGGCGAGGAGCTACCCTCACCCGTGAACTCCGATGTTGTCAAGCGATACTACGCTTTGGATCTGGGGCAATTGAGGAAATCACTACATCTTATTTTATTTTTGTGTGTTCTCCTTGGTTTTCCCCAGGGATTCCTGTCCGCTGTAATTTTCTCGTCACAGTTCTTTAAAAGAAGAGAACATGGGTTTGAGGCTTCAGTCCTCACTTTGGTTTTAAACCATGTGCAGTTTGTGATAACCTGAGCCTTTTCGCTCAGTTCATGGGGTGCCCCAAGCGCTTAATTAAAACTGAACCTAACCAGCTTTCGCTAAAAAGATTGTTGCATTTGAAAACACTCATGCATACGTATACGCATGCATATTTTGTGATAATAGGGACAAAATCGTCTTAGGCAGTGGTCAGATGCCGGGACGAAGCTGAAGGCAGAAACCAATCAAGGTAAAACGGTAACACAGTCACAGTTTGCCGCACAATGTCATTTCCTATTTTCAGGTACTTAGGGACGGATGCAAATAGAGGCTAGGGTATCGACCGATAGATCGTCGTCCCTTGCCCAGCTCTGGACAAACGGAAAGCGCCGCTGCAAGGCAACCTAGTATCCTTTAAATTCCCAGCTATTATTATTGTTGTGTCTTTAAAATATTGGATGTTTAATCTACCCTGAGGGGGTTCGAGTAAGCGAACGCCGACCCATAGGAAGCCGCACTTATTTGATACCCCAAAAAAAAATGCAGGTTAGCTCGCCTGGGCGAACTGAGCTCGCCTGGGTGAGCAACCCCTGCACGAAGAGGGTTAAAAAGGGGGAGGGGGAAGGTTTCTGCACCCAAAAACTCTCCCCCCCTCATTCAAAAACAAAGGCTCACGGGATTCACGAGTTTTGCAGCCCTTAGGTCACCATTTTTCGCATTTTTGATTCCATTTTGCTCTATTATTCATCTCCAACAAGTAAGTACCTCATTCTTGGGCTCTCTAGCTTTCCATTGATGTATTTTGGTGCTCTAAGTTGCTTGTATTTGCTCAAAAACGTGAGGGATTTATCCTTGGATTGTTGCTTGTTTTTGATGAATTAAGGGGTTGTAGGGGATGGCCCTAGGCCTATGGTGCATTCTGAGATAATGGGGCATGCCACATTGCCCCCATTCCCTTGATTTTCATGCTTAAACATGCACCCACCAAATGTTCGGTGAAATGCCTCAATGGCATTTGCACATGATTTTGTGAAACTTAGCTTGTGAAACAAATTATGCACATATGGCTGCCATTGTGAGTGTGTGGGCAGTTTTGTAGAAGCTAGACTAGAGTGCCAAAAGCATGACTTACGCCTAGGAATATAAGTTTTCGGTTTTGAATGTAAAAGATGCATGAATATTAGAACATGTTTGAGAGGTTTTTTGACTAGAATTTGAACTTGTTGCCTCATGAGAAATACCTTGCGCCTAGGTAGCATGAAAAATACCTTTCAATAGTATGTATATATGTGAATATATAGCATGAAAAATACCTTTCAATAGTATGTATATATGTGAATATATAGCATGAAAATGCCTTGCAAAGTGTGTGAATATATAGCATGAAAATGCCTTGCAAAGTGTGTGAATATATAGCAAAAATGCCTTTCAAAAATTTGTATATGTTGGATAGGTAGCGTAAAAATGCCTTTCAAAATATGTATATTTGTGAGTAGGTAGCATAAGGAGCCTATAAAAAAATGTGCATATATGTGGGATGTAGCATGAAAAGGCTTGTCAAAAACATACATGGATGTGTGTCATAAAATGCCTTTCACCAAAAAAAATTTTTGTGTGCGTGTGTAAATGCATGTATATAGATATGTGTCATAAAATAGCACATGCCCCAATATGATTATTTTGTGAAACGCATGTTGACACTTGCACCATATAAGTGTTGTTTGGCTCTTGTTCGTAATGATTGGTATTTTCTTGTAAACTAACTTTCCAAATGTTTGTCCTCGCAGGAAATGGCTTCGAAAAAGCTTTCCGCAAAGAGATCTAGGAGGGACGCCGCGGATGAAGGGACCAGTGCCGCCCCCGAGTTTGATGGCCACCGTTTCAGGAGCGCCGAGCACCAGTAGCGCTTTGAGGCCATCAAAGGATGGTCGTTCCACAGAGAGAGATGCATCCAGCTCAGGGACGATGAGTACACGGATTTTCAGGAAGAGATAGCTCACCGACATTGGACGTCGCTGGTCACTCCTATGGCTAAGTTTGACCCAGATATAGTCCTGGAGTTTTATGCTAATGCTTGGCCCACAGAAGAGGGAGTGCGGGACATGCGGTCATGGGTGAGGGGTCAGTGGATTCCCTTTGACGCAGATGCCCTCAGCCAGTTCCTGGGTGACCTGCTAGTGTTAGAGGAAGGCCAGGAGTGCGAGTTTAGTTAGAGAAGGAACAGGGCCGATGGGTTCAACGAAGAGGCCATTGCCCAGCTATTATGCATACCGGGTCAGGATTTCGCTCGGACCGCTGCAGGGAGGCGGGTGCGGATCATGCGCACCAGCATGACCACCTTGACCCAGATGTGGATGACATTGCTACTCAGCAATGTCTTGCCTAGTGATCATAACTCTGACCTTCCTCTGCCGAAGTGTCAGCTGGTGTATGCCATCCTGACATGGATGAGCATCCATATGGCTCAGTTGATTGCTGACGCCATCTATTTATTTGCAGGTATGCCACCCACCAGGCACCCTCTAGACCCGGATAAGTCTAACAGGGCCCTGGGGTTTCTAGCATTGATCACGGGCCTCTGCCAGTCATTCGGGGTTCCCGTCACCCCTAGAAAGGTGATCCGACCACCGATCACCTGAGCTTTCATTGAGAAGTATTGCACGCCTAGACAGGCGCAAGGGGATGAACCTCAGGCCGCAGACGCACCGCCACCACCTCATCAGGCTGATCCTGTTGGGTCATTAGGCATGGAGCGATATCTACAGCACTTGGTTCGCCAGCAAGCGGCCAACCACCGGGGGCAAGTGCAGATACATGAGTGTCTCTACCAGCTCAGCCTCAGTCAGCATGGCCAGGGTTTCGTTCCTTTTGCGTGCCCTACTCCAGATCAGTTTAGGGCTGAGGTCGCATGGCCCGGAGATTGGTCTGAGGCCCAGGCAGGGGAGGCGCCTACAGGATCCCCGGGCGATGCAGAGAAGGCCCGTATGGATGAGGAGATGACGGATTTGCTCAGTTTCTTGGGAGGGAGCGGAGCCACATGACCATGGGATCCCCAGATTCATATTCTTTTTTATGTTTCATCATTTATCATTTACATGTTATTTTATTTCTATGACTTGAGGGACTAACGTTTGTTTTTGTTGTTTCGATTGTCATTTGTTTTGTGCATACTTTTTGTTTGGACTGTTGCGTTAGTGCTTACTTCGTTATTGTCGATAATGTTTGTTGAAATTTCGGAACCGTGTAGAGTTTTCATTTAGGAATGTTGTCCTAAAATAAAACGAACAAACATCATGATAACACCAAGAATAGAAAAAGAAAGAGGCGTTGTGAACAAAATGTCATATTTGTATATAAAGAAAAGAAAAGAGTTTTTGTATATAAAAAGTGTATGAAAAGATTTTGTGTGTATAAATAATGTGTGAAAAGAAATTCTTGTGTGTGAGCAATGAGTGTATATAAAGAAATTTTTTTGTATAAACAAAGAGTGTATGTAGAAAAAGGAAGAAGAAATCTTTGAAAAGGAATAGAGGTTTTATATAGACCATGTTGGTATAAAGAGAAAGAGTTTTTTAATGCGTGTATACAGAAAAAGTTTTTTGTGTATAGGAATGTAGGTGTACAGAGAAAAAGCTTTTCTCATAGATAGCGATGGATGTATAGTTTTTGAAAACATGCATAAGAAAAATGAAACAAAAAGGAAAGAGAAAGAAAGACCTTGAAGGTCAACATGTTATGGTCATAAGAAGCACAAATCATTCGTAGAGGGCAAACATATCTTTTGGAAACAAGAAACTGACGCTAAGAGTTTATTTTCCAAAATAACCGAGATAAGAATGGATGGATTCGTTGAACCAATGAAAGAACATAATTTGGAAACGTTGGGTCTACTTGCATATATCCCAAGCCTTAGTATCATAATGCCATAAGCTGGATGCTTGAGTGCCCACCTAGCTGTATGCATGGCTAATTTTGCATGTTGTTTCCAAATCATCATTGTTACGTGTGCCTCAGGAAATAATATGGGAGTTTAACCCAAACCGACACCCTGACACATGAATTTGTTTTGCCCCAAATATCAAAGTCGGGCACGCACAATGAAAAGACCATGTTGAGACACAACCTTAAGCTACTTTGAACCTTGGCCCATGAAGAGAATCCTCATTCTTTCCCCCGAAGAAAAGGACAGCAGAATCTCCTTAAGGGAGAGCGAATAACGAATGCTAGAACCCGAATTCCCAATCAAAGATCGGAAGAAAAAAAGAAGGGAAAAGAAATGAAAAGAAAGAAAAGAAAGAAATGAAAAGAAAGAAAAGAAAAGGAAAAGAAGGATTCCCGATCAAAGATCAGAAGAAAGTAAAAAGGAAAAGATCGGAGGAAAACAAAATAATTCCCGATCAATAAGGGAAACCAGGAAAGAGAACAGAAGATCTTCGGACCAGATAAATTTTCGGCGAGGTAAATGACCGCTGGCAAAGGGAAAACCCATTTTGAAGTGGTTCTTCCTTTGGGATTGCCATTCAAGGTCGCTCCGACTAGCGATGTCCTGCCCCACATAAACAAAGAGGAAAAGACCGAAACACCCAGCTTCCTCTTTAAAAACACCACCCTTGAGAAAATCCTATTGATCCATGATCGCGCGTGTAATCTTTTGGTTTGATAGGAAATCATGTGCAAAATAAAGTCATGGTGCAGCTATGGTTTGGAATTAGGGTAAAACACTTACCTGTGTGAGTTTTTTATACACCATGAGTGATTTTAGTCCCAGTTTCGGTTTGACCCGACGTATCCCCTGAATGTTCATTTAAAAGCTAAACGTTGACATCCTACCCTTCATTTTTGGTAACAAGGAAAACTATTTTGGCATATGCATATTGTTTCTCTAAACTATGGTGCTCTCGTGAATGATTTATTTTTCCTTGCTAAGGCATGTTTGCCTTTTAGGTGAAAGAATCCGGTGGATCATTCGGTCCCACCATCAAATCTTAGTCGAAGCCCCATGAATTGATTGTCATTCATGCATCCTCCAACATCGAGTCTGAAGCCCCACGAATTGATTGCCTAGCGCTGTTCGTGCATCCTCCACCATTAAATCTTAGTCGGAGCCCCATGAATTGATTGCCATTCATGCATCCTCCACCATCGAGTCCGGAGCCCCACAAATTGATTGCTTAGCACTGTTCGTGCATCCTCCACCATCAAATCTTAGTCGGAGCCCCATGAATTGATTGCCATTCATGCATCCTCCACCATTGAGTCTGGAGCCCCACGAATTGATTGCCTAGCGCTGTTCGTGCATCCTCCACCATCAAATCTTAGTCGGAGCCCCATGAATTGATTGCTATTCATGCATCCTCCACCATCAAGTCTGGAGCCCCACGAATTGATTGCCTAGCGCTGTTTGTGCATCCTCCACCATCAAATCTTAGTCGGAGCCCCATGAATTGATTGCCATTCATGCATCCTCCACCATTGAGTCTGGAGCCCCACGAATTGATTGCCTAGCGCTGTTCGTGCATCC
Source organism: Glycine soja (assembly GCF_004193775.1). NCBI lineage: Eukaryota > Viridiplantae > Streptophyta > Magnoliopsida > Fabales > Fabaceae > Glycine > Glycine soja. The sequence goes on from NC_041005.1 coordinate 40,301,049, forward strand.
TCCACCATCAAATCTTATTCGGAGCCCCATGAATTGATTGTCGTTGAGTCCGGAGCCCCACGAATTGATTGCCTAGCACTGTTCATGCATCCTCCACCATCTTATTCGGAGCCCCATGAATTGATTGTCATTCATGCATCCTCCGTTATCAAGTATGGAGCCTCCGGTGAGGGGAAAATACGGTTTTTTTGTTATTTTCCCAATCGGTTCCTTCACCAAACATGTGTATACGTATATATTATGTTATTTTTGTTTGTTTGTTTGTTTTGTTTTGTGTTGTGAAGAGAAAGAAGAAGGAGAGACGGGAGTCACTTATTTCAAATCGTTTTGGGTTGGAACTATTGTGATTGAGATCAATTAAATCCCCATGATGGGCAAAGGATGGCCTTCGGGAGTCATCATAGATTAATTACGGAAAGGGCTAAGACGGACGAAATCAGTGTTTTATCTTTGCTTTCCTCCTATCTCCGATAAAAGGTAAGTAAAGAGGAGCAACTGTCATACCCTAATTTCGTTCGGGGACCATTGTTTGATGGCATGCAACCTTTGCTTGACCGCTTCGAGATACTTGGCACCCATTGTTGCACAATATATGAAAAAGAACAGGTTGCGACATATACGAAAAAGAACCCACACACACTTGCACAAATAAAAAGAACCAAAAATCCACAGCAACAACCTTATCTCTGTAGCCGTCAACACCAATGGGCGAGGTCTGCACAACCATTCTCTTTTCCTCTTTTTTTTCTCTTCAATTACCATCAATGTATCATTCCGGGTTTTGATTTTTTTTTGTGTTTTAAATTGGAAGAGAAAAAATCAGAGGAAAACAAAGTGGAGGAGAAAAAAGCAAATGAAGAAGAAAAGAAAGAAGAAGAGAAAAAACCAGAGGAATCAAAAGATGATAAGGAATCCAAGGAGGAATCTGCGCCGCCAGAAATCGTACAAGGCACAACATTTGCAATGCATGGACACTTTAAGCACGATTTCTGGCATCTTTTAAGTTAAGGACTATTTTGCAACACTTATGCAAATGATATGGATTATTTTGAATTTTTCATTAAGTTAGGGACTAATATGCAACAGGGGTACAAAGTCAGGGACTAAATTGCCTATTTACTCATTTTGTTATCATCAAATGACGTGGTATCTTTTAGGAGACACGTCCACGTGTCATGCCACGTCATCCTTTAGTGCCACGTTGGATAGTCCACGTGACACTAAAATTGACCTCACTAACGACGTTACTTTAAAATTTAACGGAAGGACTATTTTGCAACACTTATGTAAAGATAGGGACTATTTTGAATTTAATATTAAGTTAGGGACTAATATGCAAAATGGGTACAATCTCAGGGACTAGATTGCCTATTCATTCGTTTAGTGGGAGGGTTTGTCCGTAAGTATGGTTCTTCAATGTTTTCTAGTATGTTAGACTTGGCATTGTCGACATCATGGTTTTGCTCTTCAATGCTTTGGTCTTCTGAACGGATTCAAATCAATTATTCCATTTAGGTGTTTCATATGAATGTTTGATTATATTGTTTGTCAGCTTGTTGAGAGAATTTTCCAAAAGTAAGTTTTTTTTTTCAAATTTAAGCCATAGTAAATATGCTAATATAGAAAATTTAACATCTCTAGGTTCACTGTCTAGATATAGAGACCTGTTTTGTCCCGGGTTTTGGGCTTTTATACTCAACGTTATACTGGGCTCAGCTCCTATTATGCACATAAAGAATAGTCATGCTTAACTTTAAGGCCCTTTATTTTCACATTACTTTTTTTCCTAAGCACATCTCTCTTCTTTTTTTTTTTTTCAAAATTTATTCCAACAATTCCCCTTTACATACATGGTTGGATCCATAGTTCTGGAAATTAAATTGTGAAAGTGTTAAAATGTTGCATACTTCTAGAAACTAAATTCCAAAAGTGTGTTAAATTTTGCTTTTGTGCATACTTTATATACATTCCCGAAATGCCCTTCTCCAATCATGAGCTTCTCATTGAAACTGTTGGTGGCATATCCTAGCTCTTGCAATGTGAAAACTCTCAAGCATTTCTTGTTTTCCCTCTTCAAGTCCTTGATGCTTATGCCACAATATGGAGGGAAAGGGAATGGAGTGGAGAACGATATTGAATTGTGATGAGGCAGTGGGAGGAAAAATAAAAGATGAAAAAGAAAAGGATAGTGCATTGTGTGCGTGGGTTCTTATTTCTGGAATGTAATTTCGTGAAAAATAAAATCAAACATGTTACAAGAGAGCATAAGAATAATTTTTGGCAAAACAGGATGTGTACTTAGCACAAACAAAAGGGCTAAACTTAAAATACTATTAAGTATAGCCCATGCAACACATACATTCATACACCATCAAATGACAGAATGAGTTAGATTTTGGGCATTAATCTCTTTAGTTCGAATATTATACTCTTGTATCACAATTTTTGAATTTTAGGCACTATTTGAAACAGTCGAAAGTGCAAAGACAGAAGAAGAGATGATTGAAAAAAATTAGTCAAATTCATTCCTTCCACCATTTGTTTTGGGAAAAAAGCTAGGGTGTGTAAGTTAAATTTCTTGTGCACTAGTGGCAAGATTTTTGGGGATTCAAATAAACGATTAAGATAAATATGAACTATGATGGAATTATCTATACTAGATAAAACTAAAATAAAATACTATTATTATTATTATTTTTCTTTTCTTTTTTCTCTCTCATCAGAGTTTCTCCCTCTCCAACACCCCCACGTTGTCACCATCACAAAATCCTCTACTGTTGTATAAAGGATCGTTGGCATCGTCATTGAAGAGGAATAACTCATTGTCGATGTTCCTAATATTGAAACTAGACAACCTATGTCAGGTTTGTTTTTAAATCTGATGGTTGTTCATTTTCGATCTCAGATGTAGTGGTGGCTCTTGTTGCTTTTGATCTCAAATATGGCTATTTCTCTCTTAGCCCTTCCATGGTGGCCTCTGTTACGTGATTTTGTCATTTGTGAAAGCCTCTTGTTGTTTACAATCTCAAATCTGTTGTAACCTCTCCTCGTGGCATTGTAGATCCATGTACATCTGCGATGCCCAATGCCATTGTGTGCATTTTTTCGTCTACCCACCAAAGCAAAAAATGTGATGGGTTCCAAATGAGTTGAACGATGGAAAATGGTGTGAATAGGAACCCAACAAACTCTCACTGTGATTAGGAGACAACAAAATTGGTGATTAGATAAATTTGATGTGCTACCCTTTCTTGGTGAGTCGAACGATGCGAATCTGTGATAGCCATCCTATGTGTTTAGCATTTTGTAGTTCACCAGATGGTCAAGGGAAAAAAACAGCATTCATCCCTGTCGACCAAACTAACACTCTTCTACTGCAAAATTTTGTAGATCTGGGTAAATTTTGGTAATTGCATATTCAATTGTAATGGGTATTATATATTTTGTATTTTTGTTTCGAAAGGTATAAAGGATGAAAACCATTTTGTGTTTGTTCGATCTCAACAAAGTGAGAATGCATACAATGGTCTAGTTGAATGGAAAGAAAAAATAATAATTATAAATTTGATCTAGTGTTGGCACTACCACAGTGGTCTCCACATTTTTTTTGTTTTGCATGGTGTGTGAGAAGATTAACTTACGTAGAAGATGATCCAGAGGGGGTGGACGCGGTCGTGTTGGACACAGTTCCATAGGTGGTTAGGTTGGTTCTCGACGACGATGTGGATAACCACGACTTCGATAGACATGACGAAGGGTGAGGCTGATGAGGAGAGCGGTTATGGGTTACAGTTGGTGGTCAAAGAAAGGAACAATGGGTTGGGGTTGGAAAGGAAGAAACATGGGAGAAAGAGTCAAGGAGTGACTAGGGTATTTTTTTATTCGAGTATGTATCCTATGATAGACCCACACTTATCTTAACCATTGATTATGAAAACTCTATATCCAAGGGACCATCTTTGTTTCTCATGGTGTTAAGTCAAAAGACATTTATGTCTTAAAATGAATCAGGACCCTTAATTATTTTGATTAGATGTAAACAAATTCAAAGGTTAAAAGTTGTGTCTTATACCCTTTCAGAACATGTTTCGTGAGTCTGCATCTAATGTTTCAGACAATGGCAAAATGGAATAATGATCTGATACGACATTAAAGATGACATTTAACATTTCATTGAATAGTTTGTGTCTGAGATCTATTTTGCAGAGATATTCTCCTAAGATATGTAGAGTCCTATGAAGAATAAATAAAGCCAAACTCTAAAATTTCTCAATTGCCATAAGAAGGAGTGCTTTGTTGCACAGGCTTGCTCTAACACAAAAAGAAGTGGTTTCTTGTTGAAGTTTTCAACATGCTAGCGAAGAAGAGTAATTTTACAGCATGAAGATGTATGTGCACTTAATGCACATATTTAATGCCCCAACGACCATATTTTTAGGCGCGAGCTTCGGAGAAGAAATATATCCTTTGGAGACAATGAACACTTGATTGAAAGAGGCCAATAAATACCAGAAGATTTGAAGACATGAACAACCAACTTAAGCGCTCATTCAAAACACCTTGATTATCTTGAGAGAAAAGATTACGAGCTAAGTTTTTCTATCCATCTATAAGATTATTGATTGTTAGTCATTTTGCAAACAAAACAGTAAATCCTTTGATGTGTATTAGATCCAACAATGGCTTGGTAGGACAAAGAATATTGGTTGTACAAGCTTGGTGTAAAGCTTGAGTTAAGGAGCCAGAAGTGGCAGTGAAAATACTTGTAACTTATTGAAGTTAGTGGAACTTGATGTTTTGCCAAGAACTAGACGTAGTCTCAATGGTTGAGATTAACTAGTATAAATCTTTGTGTCTTATCTGGTTTATTTTTCCCTTATGTGCTTTAAATAGACTCAAGGTTCGAATTTGATTTTTGCATTTGAATGACTTTTGTTGTTTTTACAAGATCTGAAACTATTGTCTAAATTATTTTTGCAAAAATCTGATATCTATTTTTGTCTCTTATGTGCTTTAATAGAGCTAAACACAAAATCTCGTAATACTATGATATTCCCTCTATCCAAGAATAAGTACAACAAGGTATGCAGACTGAAGACAACCAAAGAAATTTGGGACTCATGGAGCATCAGCTACAAAGGAACATAAGATGTTCAACTAAGAAAGGTTTCTATTTTGATGTGCCATTATGAGAGCATCTCAATGAAAGAAGGAGAATTTGTGGATAACATGTTTGGAAGGCTTTAAGTTCTTTTGAATGGAATCAAAGCTCTAGGACATACCTTCACCAAAGCTCATATAAATTTGAAGATCCTAGACAACTTTCCCTAGGTGTGGGAACCATAAACAATAGCCATCCTAGAAGCTAGAAACCTGAAAACTCTAGCATAAGATGAACTATTGGGTATCCTAAGAGTTCATGAAGTCCACCTTTAGAACCAAGATCATCTGACAAAGGGAGATTTTACTGCCCTCAAGACTATAGAAACCAACTCCAGACGAGAAGAAAAGAAAATCTCCTCTAAAGCTCTAAAAGTGCATATGGCTGAGTGTGATGGCTCATATAAAAATTCTAAGGGATCCATAGACGATAAAGTGGCGCTCATGTCCAGAAATCTCAAACAGATGCTGAAAAAGACGATGAAGAAGATATGCACTATGATGTTATTCTTCAAAATAGTCATAGGATCTCCCCTCAGTGCAAAAAGTATAAAGAAAAATATAAAATATTTGTTTGTGAAAATATTGAGCTGAATAAATCAAATGAAAGTCTAAAAAAGAAAATTCTAACTATGGAAGAGAGTTTAGGTTATGTCAATAAGACTGAAGAATCCTTTATAGTTGACAAACTAAGAAAGGAGGTTTTTTGTCTTACATTGGGAATTTTTTGAAAAGTTCTAATATTTTAACCATGATTTCAAAATTTCATTAACACCCTCATGACAAGTCTAGTCTAGGCTTAGAAAAATAGGCATCATCCTCTAAGTCATAGTCTGTCTCAGACAAATATGACTTTTGTGGCAAGTCTAGACACTCCAAGTTTAGATGCATCCGTATGGAGAAACAAATGTCTAAGGATACTAATGCTCATGGACCCAAAAAGATTTGGGTACCAAAGTCTCAAATTGTTCATATTATAGATATCCTTGGTGGAAAAAGGCTAAGGTTTAAGTTGGTACCTGAATAATGAATGCTCACGACACATGATGGGGGAAAGGTCTATGTTCCTCAAGCTAAAGCCAGTTGGAGGAGGAAAAGTTGCCTTTGGAGGCATGGGTAAGAAGAAGATTAATGGTATAGGTATAATTGGTATTCCTTCTTTAGCTTCCATAGACAATGTCTTATATGTTGAAGGTTTGAAGTATAACTTACTGAGCATAAGTCAATTTTGTGATAGTGGTTATATTGTGTTCTTTAACAAAGAGCAATATATAGTCAAGACAGAAGATGACAAGTTCTTCTTTACTTCCAAACTACACAACAATTTGTATGAGATTATATGATAAGTTTAAGTAAACAGAATATAATGTTTCTACTTTCTAGAGAAAATGAAAGATGGATTTGGCACAAAAAACTTGAGTATGTCAATTTGAAACATATTTCAAAACTACCTAAAAAGGATTTAGTAAAAGGACTTCCTAATATTTTTGAAAAACTCATCTTTTGTGCAAAGCATGTCAGCAAGGGAAACAAATCAAAACTTTTTTTAAATCTAAAGATGTTTCTACTACCAGACTGTTAAAACTATTGTGCATGGATCTATCCGGACCAACTCAAACATTGAGTCGTGATGTAAGAAACATGACTTTATCATAGTTGATGATTATTCAAGATATACATGGGTTTACTTCGTTGCACGTAAATATGATTTTTTTAAGGTCTTTAAGAAATTTTGTAAAACGGTTCAAAATGAAAAAAGGTTTTTACATTTGTTTTATTAGAAGTGACCATGGTACTGAGTTTGAGAATGCTGAGTTTAAATCATTTTGTGAAAGGAATGGTATTTTTCACAACTTCTCTTCATCGAGAACACCTTAAAAAAATAGGGTAATTGAAATAAAAAATAGAACTCTTCATGAAATGGCTAAGACCATGCTTTGCGAAAACTTACTTCCTAAACACTTTTGGGTAGAAGTAGTGAACACAACTTGTTATGTTCAAAATGGAATATTGATAAAACCATTGATTAAAAAGAATCCCTATGAACTTTGGAGAGGAAGAAGAGCCAAAATTTCATACTTTCATTCATTTGGATGTGAGTGTTTTATCCTTAACACTAGAGATCAACTCGCAAAGTTTGATTCAAAGGTGGATAAAGGAATCTTCCTAGGATATTCTAACACATCTAAAGCTTACAGAGTGTTTAACTTAAGAACTTTAGTCATTGAAGAATCCATACATGTTAAGTTCAATGATGGTCTAACAATTGATAAGAAGCTACAGATCTTCAGAATGATTTTTCATATATGCAGATTGGTTCATCTGTTACTCCCAAGATAAATCAAGTGAAACAGTCTGATGAAATCATTCCTCAGTCTAGAGAATCATCAATCCAACAACCTCATACCAAGGACTGGAAATTTGTTAACTACCATCCTCAAGATTAGATCATTGGAGATCAAACTAAAGGAGTCAGAACCAAATCATCATTCAAAGATCTTGTGTCTTGTGCTCTTATGTCTGAAATAAAACCGAAGACAATAGATGAAGAACTACCAGATGATGATTGGATCATTACAATGGAAGAAGAACTCTACCAATTCACCAAAAATGATGTTTGGACACTTGTTCCCAAGCCAAAGAATAAAACCATCATTGGAACAAGATGGGTATTCAGAAATAAGTTGGACGAACAAGGTAAGGTGGTAAGAAACAAAGCTAGGTTAGTAGCTTAAGGCTATAACCAACAAGGTATAGACTTCACAGAAACCTTTGCTCTTGTTGCTAGACTTGAATCTATAAGAATCATGCTTGCCTTTGCTTCTTATAAAAATATAAAGTTATTTCAAATGGATGTTAAAAGTGATTTCTTAAATGACTTTATAAAATAAGTGTGTAAAACAACCTCATGAGTTTGAAGATCATACACTTCCAAACCATATTTTTAAACTCAAAAAGACTTTGTATGGTCGGAAATAGGCGCCCCGTGCTTGGTATGATAGGTTGAGTTTTTTTTTCTTTTAGAAAATGGTTTTATGATAGGCAAAGTGAATACTACTCTCTTCAGAAGAGAAGTTGGCAAAGATTTCATTATAGTTCAAATTTAGGTTGATGATATCATTTTTTGAGCCATTAATGAATTTTTATACAAGGATTTCTCTGATATAATGAAGAGTGAGTTCAAAATGAGCATGATGTGAGAAAACGAGTTCTTTCTAGGGCTTCAGATTAAGCAAGATAGTAAAGGTATATACATTCATAAGCAGTTTAGAGGATTGTTGGTAAACCTTATATATGTATATAGTGTGTGTCTATGTGCTAGATTTCATTTTGATCCTCAAGAGTCACATCTCAAAGTTGTTTAGAGGATCTTATGTTGTCTAATAGGTACTACTAACCAAAGTTTTTTCTATAAGAAAAATCAAGATTTCAAGTTAGTAGGATACCGTGATGCAGACTATGCAAGAGATAGAGTTGAACGAGAAAGCACAAGTGGTGGATGCCAATATATTGGACCTTATCTAATATCTTGGGCAACTAATAAGTAGAACTTCATTGCTCTATCCACAATAGAGGTTGAGCATGTGTCTGCTACACGTTGTTGCTCACAACTATTATGGGTACAATATCAATTAGAAGATTACTCTAGTTTTAAGAATAATATATCAGTATATTGTGACAATACCAATGCAATCAATCTGTCTAAAACTCCCATACTGTAAAAGCAAAGCTTCATGGTGAATCAAAGGTGATTCAAAGGTGTTTTGATGATAACAATGATGATAGCAAAAGATGATGACAAAGGTGATGACAAAAAGCTCAAAGATCAATCAAAGAACAACTTAAGTGATTCAAGAACAATTCAAGAGTTCAAGATAAAAATCAAGAAGAATTCAAGACTCAAGAAGAAAGTTAAGAGTCAAGAATCAAGATTCAAGGTTCAAGATCTCAAAAATCAAGATCAAGATTCAAGAATCAAGAGAACGCTTAATCAAGATAAGTATAAAAAGTTTTTCTCAAAAACTGAGTAGCACATGAATTTTTCACAAAACATGTTTACCAAAGAGTTTTTACTCTCTGGTAATTGATTACCAGATTGCTGTAATCGATTACCAGCAAAAAATTGTTTTGAAAAAGTTTTCAAATTGAATTTACAACGTTCCAATTAATTTCAAAAAGATGTAATCGATTACAAAGTTTTGGTAATCGATTACCAGTACCTTTGAACGTTGAAATTCAAATTCAAATGTGAAGAGTCACATCCTTTCACATAAAAGCCTTGTGTAATCGATTACACTGATTTGGTAATCGATTACCAGTGATTGTTTCTGAATAAATCAAAAGATGTAACTCTTCAAAAGGTTTTTGACTTTTTCAAATTGTTTTTAAGTTTTTTGTAAAAGAAATGGTCCTCTTGGCCAAACATGAAGAGTCTATAAAAGCAAGGCTTTGATTTGCTTTTCAATACACTTATTCAATCAATCTTTTACAAGCCTTGAATCTCTTTGAACTTCTTCTTCTTCTTTGTACCAAAAGCTTTATGAAGTTTTCTGGTTTTTCTAAACCTTGAAAACTTGTGCTATTCATTCTTTTCATCTCTTCTCCCTTTGCCAAAAAGAATTCGCCAAGGACTAACCGCCTGAATTCTTTTTGTGTCTCTCTTCTCCCTTTTCCTAAAGAACAAAGGACTAACCGCCTGAATTCTTTTGTGTCTCCCTTCTCCCTTGTCAAAGAATTCAAAACGACACAGTCTGAGAATTCTTTTGATTCTTCCCTTTCCCTAATACAAAAGTGTTCAAAGGACTAACCGTCTGAGAATTCTTTTGTATCCCCATTCATAAAGTATCAAAGGTTTAACCGCCTGAGATCTTTGTCTTAACACATTGGAGGGTACATCCTTTGTGGTACAAGTAGAGGGTACATCTACTTGGGTTTGACTGAGAACAAGAGAGGGTACATCTCTTGTGGATCAGTTCTAGTGGAGGGTACATCCACTAGGTTCAAAGAGAACAAGGGAGGGTACATCCTTTGTGGATCTTTGCTTGTAAAAGGATTTTTACAAGGTTGAAAGAAATATCAAGGACCGCAGGTCGCTTGGGGACTGGATGTAGGCACGAGTTGTTGTCGAACCAGTATAAAAACTCTTGTATGTTTGTCTCTTTCTTCCTTACTCTTTTAATTTCCGCTTTTACTTTCTGTTAAGTTTCTCTTCTACTCCTTATTCTCTTAACAACATAAGTAAAAGCCTTTGAAGAGTAAATTTTTTAATTAGTAAAGGTTTAGGAATAATTAATTCAACCCCCCTTCTTAATTATTCTGAGGCCACTCGATCCAACACATACAACACTCAAAGGCTAAACATATAGAGATAAAATATCATTTTATTCATGATTATGTGTAAAAAGGTGTGTTTGATATAAAGTTTGTAGACATAGATCATCAATGGACTGATATCATTATGAAGCCTTTGTTTGAAGATCGATTCATCTGTACTAGAGAGCACTTGAATATGATTATCTTATTAGGCCGATGAGATATACTACATTGTCTTAGCCGATAACATCATCTTGAAGTCTTTCATTAATTTGTTGGGACTAATTTGTCTTAAAGTGTACAGAAGGAAGAGAAAGAATGTTCATAAAGATAAAAACATTTTGTCTTCCCTTAAAACATGTGTGTCACCCTTTTTGCCATGATTAAAAAACAGTTTTTGAAAAACATTAAATGCAATTTGAACCGTGATTGTGCTATTCTCAAACATATAAAAGGATAGGGCAGGCATTCAAGAGATTGTTTTAAAATCTTGAACTCTCAAAGCTATTTGTGTCTTTGCTTGCATTTGAAAACTCAAACATTCAAAAATCTCACCTTTGCTTTCAAAAAGTTTTAATCTTTGTGAACAATGGCACCAAAGAGAAGCAAAGCTACTGTCATTTCAGGAATGAACACTAAAGAGGAGGCCAAGAATGTTTTCCAATGGATTCCTTCATCCCTAAATGATGGGTGAACTGCCAAAACCTAGAAGAAGAGGGTTTCTATATAAAAGGACTTTTTGACCGTGTTGGCTGAACTGTCTTCCTTGAGAACTTTAGTTCATAGCATTATGGTCCATATGCCTTGTGTTGGGGGACTACAAGGTAGAACGATGTCAACATCAAAGGCACCGTCAGCGGGAAGGAAGTGGTAGTCTCTCTAGTAACCATTGTTGTTGCGTCTGAATATGCTAAAGAAGGTTTGGTGTTTGACAAAGATTGGGAGAAGGAAATAACCCAGAAAACTGTGGACATCAGGCTCTATGGAAGCCTACATCCTATCATAGATGATAAGAAGGCGATGATTAGTTTCCTTAGAACTGCCAACCTGACCTACATGTGGAAACTGATTCACAGCTTCCTATTGAACATGGTGATGCCTAGACTAGGGCCACGAGACGAGATATATTTTGCATGTATAAAGTCATGGTAGGAGTGAAGTTGAATCTTCCTGAAGTCATCTTTTATTACTGGATGCAGGTCTTCTAGGAAAGGTTCAACCCTAAGGTGAAGAAGAACCTTGTTCCTTTTGGAATGTTATTCACTCAGATTATAAGGAATACTGGAGTGAATGTGTCTGCCATGGAAGTGTTTGCTAGAGCTTCACAACTGAAGGGAGTGACCTTTGAGAAGATTGGAATTGCTGAAATTTTCCCAAAATATGCTCAAAAGCATATTAAGAAAAAGGTCAAGAAAGGAGGAACCATAGTCTATGGTAGGACAGACGATGGGCAATCAGGATACACCTGTTGATCTTGAGTCTCAAGCTACATCTCCATAGACATAATGGGAGCAAGCCTAACCTAAAACCAACCAACCTAGACCCAAACTATCCACCAAGAGAAATGACCCCCCACCTTTATTTGAACTTAACCCTTTAAAAATAGCCAAAAAGCCAAAGAAACAACCACCCTCAGACCCTAGAACCACCCAAAAGAGGAAGGCTCCATATCTAAGTCTAAACTTGAACCTTGACCAACAAAAAAAGCCAACCATCAAGATCAAACATCCTCAACCTCAACCTACACCTTCCTCACCTCTGAAACCTCAACCAACCTCACCTCCAAAAGACCAAGAATCTGATGATGTGATTCTTAAAACCCCTACACCTCAACCCCCACCTTCTCTAGCCCTTCCACCTCAATAACCACCTCACATCCAATCTAAATCTAAATCTGCTCTTTCCCCCATTAGCAAAAAAGAAGTTATTTCCTTTGTTAAGGCTAAGAAGAGATATCTAGTTGAAGCATGTAAGAAGGCCAAGTTCAATGAGAAGCTTGAGAAGAAGGAAGCATTTGAGCTAGAAGAAGGATGCTTGCATCTGTTAAAGCACTACCAGAGGAGGAGCGCAAAGGGAAATTGCCTGAAAATGACAAGTTTGTTGCCTTAGAAGGCAAGTTATTTGAAGAAATTCCAGACGAAGTCATTTTGGAATCTATGAAGACATTGTCTGTTGAGGAAAAGCATAGGCACAATGCTATAAGGCTACCGTCATGGAGATATATGGTAAGCTAGTGCCTAAAATTGTTATTGTTGAATCCATATAGGCATAGTCTGAACAAGAGATGAAGAAAGCTTAGGTGGAGGAACTGTAGAGAGTTTAATATGTAGTAGAACATAAAGCTCAGATTTTTTCATTGGATGTTGGTCAAAGGAAAGCAAAGCTAGAAGCTACCACTACTCCTAAAGACATGGATTCTACAAAAAGGGAAGCTCTATAGAAGGCCATGCTTCAATCAGTTATCGAAGCATCTATTGTGGAAGCAGAAGATGGTATCATTGAGAAAACCCTAGAATTGCTCCTATTCATCCAAGGCCAGTGTCTAATATTGATGAACAATTCTTTGTTGCTCAATATGGTACAAAAGATAAAGACACGCTTAGATGATTTGAAGAAATTTATGGAGCACCAAAATTTGTCTCCATAGAAGTCATGAAGGAGTGTCAGGTGGAAAGGAAGATAATGATGATATCTGAAGAGCCCATTAGGGTAATAGAACTCTTTCATAGGCTTAATAGAAGATTGATGAAACCAGTTGAACACGAAGCCACAACATGGATCTTACCTTCAAGACCTCCTATTCAGAAGAAACCAAACATTCAAGTGCATCCCAATCTTCACACTAGACTATATCATGGGTTCAGAGGATACAAAGTTCTGGAATGGCAGACTTGCAACAAAGTCTGGAAAGAAATGGGAGACATTGGGACTCATATTCTTCACCTAAAGATGCAGAAAGTGAAGTTGGAAAAGCTTAATCTTACAAAGCTCTGGAAGGCAAGTTTTCTAGGTATTGATCCTTTTAATTTTTCATCTTGGGATACATTTCCTAAAGAAGAAGAGTATGCACTTGGAGTATATGGAGATTGGGAACCAGTAGTTGCTCCCAATCCTAACAGTCTGATTTTTGAGCATCAACCAACAAAAACAAAAGTTTATCCTCCTAGTGTCATCGTTTGGAAAAGTAGAGACGCTAAGCTTGTTAAAATGTCTTTTTGTACTCCCTTAGATCTTCAATAATTGATGGGTCTCATCTATGCCCTCAATGTTGTTCTTCCTTGGGATCATTCCAAGTCTGGAGAGACTTTTCAGACAAAAGAGATCATTCTAGAGGCACCTAAAGAAAGTATGAACTTTCAAGATTGGGAATTATCATACTATGTTCATGAGCTTAGTATGAAGTTGTATGCATACAGAGAAGAGATCAGATCAAGACAAGCTTCCTTTCACAGGATTCAAAGGCTCAACATTCATTTGCCTTTTATGCTTGGGTCACAATTTTCCTGCCTAGCTACTTTAAAAACCCAGTTTCAGATAGTGATTGATAAGTTTGTCCTATATCAAAAGGAAAATTGCTATAAAGGAAATGAGCCACTGATTGAAGAAGATGAAAACGCTTCACCAACCAAATATGTCAAGGCTTGCCTTGGTAGATTTTTCAAACATGAGCTTGAAGCTTTGAAGCAAAAGATTGAGGTCATTAATCTGGATTGGTATGCTATAAAGATGTTTTACAGACTCAAGAGTGTTGCTCTAGTCTAGAACCTAATAAAAAGCCACCTACAGATGTAATTCACCATGAATTAGGGCACTTCCATCAAACCTAGAATCATACTTGTTTAACTCAAGAGACTCCTTTCAACATGGTCTGTTGATGGAAAATAGAGTTATATGTTGTGTCCGATTGCACCTTTTCATTTGTGGTGTCCCTTCCCTTTTCCAGATTCTTCTTCACTCATCACGTGGATCCTATCATTGAAAAAGTAGGGTCTAATGTTGAAGCTAAAATTGCTTCAGATGTCATGGTTGTTCAAGTTTATAATCCTCAACCTTCACAGTATATGCTCGTATGATCGAAGCTAAACTTGTCAGAACAAGGGAAGCACTTGGTCAAGCCTTGTAAGATTTTTCTCATGCTAAAGAAGAGTCTCAAAAATGGTTCTTGATTAGGGACTATTTTTATAACAAGATCATTGGATGGAAACCTCCAAGATGCTCTACGCCTCTTGTAACACTGTGAAATATTGCTAATTATAAATCGATGTTTAATTGTATTTATCATGTTATTTGATTATATGATTGACTTGAATGAGTTTAGTTATGGTGTGAATTAGTCATGTCTGATTTACTTGATGTGGATGTTGAGTTATGTGGAGTTTTATTGACCTAAGTTGAAATTATGAGATTACAAATTTTACCTAAACCAATTTTAGTAAAATCGCGATCCTGGATTACCATTGGATCATCTTCAAATTTTGACTGTAGGTTCCTAAGACATGTCCCCACGGTTTGACCATTGGGATATTTAAAATAACAACTTTTGATCTCTCGCTTAGTGCGAGAAGTGCGCTAAGCACAATTCCAACCCGAGAGGGAATTATGCTGAGCGAGAATTTTCGCACTTAGCACAAGAGGAACTGCGCTCAGCATGAATTGTCGCACCTAGCATAAATCCCAACCTGAGAGGACTTGCGCTAAGTGTGAAAAGTTGCGCTTAGCGCTAAAAGTGGGCTTTCACCTAGCGAGACGAGCTTGCTAAGCAAAATTTGCAGATTATAAATACATTTTTCAGCGTGAAAAACACGATTTCACGCCTCTCTCTCTCTCTCTCAAAACTTTATCCAAACCAGTCCTTTGCCTCTCCCTCTAAAGAATGAGGAAAGGCCTTCAGAAATATGTGATCCTCCTGGACATCTGGGGGTTTCATGGTGGAGCAGACAATATGGAATTATTTCAGATGCTTGTGTGGGTCTTCACCTACAAGGCCATGAAACTTTGGAAGCAAATGGATCAGTCCAGTTTTAAGAACATATGGGACATCCTCATCAGGGTATTGGATGCACAAGCTTTCGTAGGTGAAATCAGGTGCAGCCATTTCCCTTAGAGTCCTCTCACGGAGTGGAGGTTGTGCCATGTTCTCAGAATGTTCAAAATTAGAATGTTCAAAACTATAATGCTCAAAATCACCAATAACAGAATGCTCAGGATGCTCAAAAGGTACTAAATGATGTCTAACTAATCTATGAAATGTCCTATATATCTCAGGATCAAAGGTTTGTAAGTCAGATGGATTGCCTCTAGTCATACACTATATTCAGCATGCACAACTAGTTGCCTTCTTATGCAAGTAACAGTGTAGGTTTGAACTACAGCTACCATTAAATGATATCCTAATGACTTGAAATTTTGTGAGCAACCTTATAAAATGATGAGAAGATAGCACAAAAAATTTCAAACAAAAATTCAAAGTCTAACTATAGAAGCTAAAAATGATAAGTTAAGAAAAATAAGAGGATAATACTTGGAAAATAAAAAACTTTTGACAGAATCACAATTTTTGGAAGAAGGAGACCTCAGCCAGCCTATGGCAGGCTGCCACGGCATGGGAAATTTTTTTCTACCCCAAATACATTTATAATAATAGCGATTCTGATAACCGGAGCAAAAGTTATGGCCGTTTGAAGTTTTGACAAAAATCAAATTTGCTACTTTTTTGGAACTTTCAAATTTGACCAAACTAAGGGCTCCAACTATTTTTCCCACAAAATATGGATCAAAAGAAGTGACCACAAAAAAATTCAGCCAAAAATAACAACTATAGCTACCAAAACAAAAAATCCCAATTAATTCAGCAAGGGTGGTCTCTAAAATCTGTCGCTAAGGGATTTCTACTACTACCCTGTTTTCCAGTTCACAAAAGTGGTCGCTAAATTCGTCGCAAATCACTATTCACAGCAAAACACAAAACTGAAACAGGAGAAGTGCTGAACAGAAAAACTAAAACAGAACACCACACTAAACAAAATAACAAGACTCTAAACACACTTAACGCAATACGAACACAACACTAACACAACACACGAAAGCATAAAACAACTAAACATAAAACACGAATTACTAGCTATTATGAAACTTTGGACACTGCTCCCCGGCAACGGTGCCAAATTTGATCGAGGTCATACTCGAATCTAATAAACATTAAAATGTAGTAACTAGGAAGTGATCCTAGGTCGTTTCCCAACGAGCAATGATACACCAAATGTTCAAGACAGATAGTAGGAAAATAGTAACGAATGGGGGGGTTGTTTGCTTTTGTAAATTAAACAGCGAGTAAAATTGAATTAGAAAATATCAAAATTAAAATACGTTGCTTCCCCTTGATTCACAAGCAAGTCTCTTATCCTAGGTTACGAGAGTTTATCCTTATTCAGTTCAACCACTTAATCCAACCCTAAATTAAATTACTAAGCGAAATTTAACATATGGCATTCATTATGTGATTAAGCAACACATACACCAATTAATCATGAACGATCATTAAGCATGAACGTAAATTAAGCGCAAAGACAATTAATCAAGCACTAAGCATGCATGAATTAATAGCAACAAATGCATAGTAATTGGTGAAGAGGAAAAATTGATCAGAATTTAATAGTAATAATAGAACCTCAAAGAGAACTGTGCTTGATCCTCAAGAGAAAACAACGCTGGAGACTTAGCCTTCCATTAATCAATAGAGAACGAAATTTTATTGCTAAAACGAAAAGTAAAAAATGGAATTACAAAACGAAAAAGTGTCTAAAAGAAGAAGAGAAGAGAGAGGGCCTAAACTAGAACCTTGGTGTTGTTATATAGTTTTTCAGCCCCAAAGCTTACAAATCTATTTTAAATCCAAGCCCATAAATAAAATCAAATCAAATCTTGATAAGATAAAATAAGATAAGATCTAGATGAAATAATATCTAGATGATATCAAATCTAAATAATATCTAGATAAGATAAATTTTTTGTAGAATAAAATAGTCCGCCCTCTTCAAGTCCAAGCCCAATTCTGGATTCAAGCCCAATGCTTCATTAATTCCTGAAATTAGATTAAAAACATCAAATTAGCTGAATGGGCCCAAATAATAAAACTGCCTAATTAATTTGACAATTAAGATTAATTAGTACTTAAAATGGTGCAAAAAGGGTTAAGAAGTAGGAGAAAATAATGTCACATCAATACTCTAAGCCTTGAAGTTGGTCCAGTGGTGGGATGCTTATCTCCTCAAGTTTTGCAACTGCCATGATCACTACCCACTTTGAAACTCTATACTTCCTTCCAAATCCTACTGCTTTATGAAGCACACTGTCGCAACCTACCCTTCGGCGGGAGGGCGACGCGAGACTCGCGGGATGCGTGTTCCACGAAAGGAATACGCGCGGAGTCGCCACCAACGTTTATTTGAGGAAAACGTCGGAAAAACCGGAAAAGACGCGATCTACGAACTTTTAAGTGAAAGGTTCGGGAGTTGTATTTACGCACGGGGAAGGTATTAGCACCCCATACGTCCGCCCCAAGGGACGGCAGCCTTTAATCGAATGTGCAAACATGACTTTGATTTTTTATGTTCCCTTTTTATGTCTCTATATCCTTTATACCCTTTTTATATTTTCTCTTTTTGTGGTCGACAAGGGTGTTTCCCTTTGCTCCTACGTATTCCTCAATTTGGGATGAGAAAATCAGACCTACGTAGTTCTTTTTTATCAAGTGATTCTTTTTTACTTAAGTGGTGATCATTTTAAGGCGTTGGACCTTAAAAATGATCCATTTTACTTAGTGAGAAATTGAGATGACAAACTTCAAAAGCCTATTTTTGTGGACGAGCTTGACTAGGCGAATTGATTTTAGCCTTTAGTTTCACTTTAGTTATTAATCAATTCGATTAAGAATGAGAAATCCCAAAGAGAAAACGTCCGATTGATTTTCCGCTTTATTTTACTAAAAGATGTCTTTTTGACTATTATATTATTTTTTACCTCTTTTTGATTTCCAACGTGGTTACGGCACGACCGAACGGTCGGAATTTATTTTAACCGAAGTTAATGGATAATACAATTCAAACGTTCGGTGGAAATTTATTTTGTTTTTAAGTTAAGCGAGAAATGACTTAAGTAAAATGGCTTAAGCACGTCAACAGGGGGTATAAAAAGTAAACAAAACGAGAATAAAAATGCACGAAACACAATGTGGACCACTACGGGTACATAGAATGAATCGAAAAGCTTGGTTCGAGGTACTTACCCGTTGAAGATCGAAGAACGATGAAGAACGAATGAAGAACGTCGAAGAACGGTTGAAACCTTTGCGAGATTCCTCACGGAAAACGTTACGGAAACGTTTCGGAAGCGCCTCGGCTTAGATTTTTTTCACGGAAACAATTTTTCCAAGCAAATTCGAAAGAGAGAGAAGTGCCTAAGGGGCTGAACCCCTTCCTTCTTGCCTTCCTCCCCTATTTATAGCAAAATAAGGGAGGTGGTTGCAGCCCAGCTCGCCCAGGCGAGCTCAGCTCGCCCAGGCGAGCAGGGTTGCTTCCTCCAGAAGCAACCGCCTTCTGGAGGAATATTCCGGAGGGCCCAAGTGGGCCTGGGTGCTATTTGCACCCCCATTTTTACTAAGTACACCCCCCTCTGCTGTTTTTTGGTGATTCTTTTTTCGTAAAGTTACGGAAACTTACGAATTTCGTAACGATACTTGTTTTCTTTCCGTAATGTTACGGAACCTTGCGGATTACATAATCATCCCCTTTTTGACTTACGGAATGTTACGGAACCTCACTTAATTATGCAACGATGCTTCCATTTGATTTCCGGTGTGTCACGGAAACTTACGGATTGTGCATCAATATTTTTTTGGTTTTTCGGCATGTCCTGGAATTTCACAAATTGCCTAATGATGGGTGCCAAGCACCTCACGAGGACCAAAGAATGGTCGCACGTCATCGAGCAAAGGTCCCCGGACGAAATTAGGGTATGACAGTTGCCCCTCTTTACTTGTCTTTTATTGGAGATAAAAGGAAAGTAAAGATAAGACACTAATTTTGTTCCTCTCGATTTGACGAGAGTCGCAGGTGACCATAAAATCTCCACATGCAAATGACTTGTTGTTCCCAAAATTTCACAAATTGCCTAATGATGGGTGCCAAGCACCTCACAAGGACCAAAGAATGGTCGCTTGTCATCAAGCAAAGGTCCCCGAAAATCAGTGTATGACACTAATTTCGTTCCTCTCGGTTGACGAGAGTCGCGGGTGACCATGACTTGTCGCTCCTAGAATTTCACAAATTGCCTAATGATGGATGCCAAGCACCTCACAAGGACCAAAGAATGGTCGCATGTCATCAAGCAAAGGTCCCCGAAAATCAGTGTATGACACTAATTTCGCTCCTCTCGGTTGACGAGAGTCGCGGGCGACCATGAAATTTCCGCATGTAAATGACTTGTTGTTCCCGGAGGAACAAAAGGTGCAGAAGACTATGTCAGCCTCTGCATGCTATCAAGCGTTCTGTCTTACAGATAGCAAAAGAATGTTTATACGGATAACCACTCGGGTATTTCCGCGTATCATCGGGCCCGCCGCCTCTGGATGATACAAGGGTGCAGAATGACCAAACTTGGTCTCTGCTTGTCATCGGGCCCGCCGCCTCTAGATGACAAAAGGGTGTGAATAACCGTAAGGTATCTCCGCGTATCATCGGGCCCGCCGCCTCTGGATGATACAAGGGTGCAGAATGACCAAACTTGGTCTCTGCTTGTCATCGGGCCCGCCGCCTCTGGATGACAAAAGGGTGCGAATAACCGTAAGGTATCTCCGCGTATCATCGGGCCCGCCGCCTCTGGATGATACAAGGGTGCAGAATGACCAAACTTGGTCTCTGCTTGTCATCGGGCCCGCCGCCTCTGGATGACAAAAGGGTGCGAATAACCGTAAGGTATCTCCGCGTATCATCGGGCCCGCCGCCTCTGGATGATACAAGGGTGCAGAATGACCAAACTTGGTCTCTGCTTGTCATCGGGCCCGCCGCCTCTGGATGACAAAAGGGTGCAAATAACCGTAAGGTATCTCCGCGTATCATCGGGCCCGCCGCCTCTGGATGATACAAGGGTGCAGAATGACCAAACTTGGTCTCTGCTTGTCATCGGGCCCGCCGCCTCTGGATGACAAAAGGGTGCGAATAACCGTAAGGTATCTCCGCGTATCATCGGGCCCGCCGCCTCTGGATGATACAAGGGTGCAGAATGACCAAACTTGGTCTCTGCTTGTCATCGGGCCCGCCGCCTCTGGATGACAAAAGGGTGCGAATAACCGTAAGGTATCTCCGCGTATCATCGGGCCCGCCGCCTCTGGATGATACAAGGGTGCAGAATGACCAAACTTGGTCTCTGCTTGTCATCGGGCCTGCCGCCTCTGGATGACAAAAGGGTGCGAATAACCGTAAGGTATCTCCGCGTATCATCGGGCCCGCCGCCTCTGGATGATACAAGGGTGCAGAATGACCAAACTTGGTCTCTGCTTGTCATCGGGCCCGCCGCCTCTGGATGACAAAAGGGTGCGGATAACCGTAAGGTATCTCCGCGGGCTACCAGCTCTTGAGTCATGGCAACAAAAGGCGGTATGGTCGACAAAAGCGAGGCTCTTGCTCCTACGTATCCTCCAATGAGGAACTCAGACCTACGTAGTTCTGGATAACTTGTGAGACTTGAAAAGTCTCGGTGTTTTCTCCACTAAAATGCAAACATGCTTTAGCAAAGAGACAAATATTCCAACTGATTTAGAGCAGCATATGCTTTTTTGAGTGAAAAACAATGCGTCTACCGGGGAAGGAGAGTCTGCTGATGAAATCTCCTATAACCATAAATGAGATTTTGGATGTTAGCATTTCGTTTCTAAATGACCATTTAGAGGAAACACTGGGTCCGACAAAAATAGAAGAAACCCACTCAAAGTGTATCAATCTCGCACAGGTAAGTGTTTCATCCTAATTCCGAACCATAGATATGTCATGACTTGACTTTGCAAATTATTTCCTATCAAATCAAAAATTACATGCGTGATCATGGATCAAATAGGACTTCCCTTGGGAATGGGTTCTTTTGGTGGTTTCTTCTTTCGGCTTTTGTGTGTTTTTGGCTTTTGATTTTTCTGGTTTTTTTCTTTTTCTGTGTTTTTTTTTTTTTGTTTAGTGCGGGGCGAGAAAAAAGTCGCTAGCGCACGGGATTTTGGTTGGTAATCAAAGGGAGAAGACTATTTTAGGTCGTGGTTCCCTTTCCTTCTTTTTTGTTCATTTGGTGACAAATCTGTACTGTTCAGATATTGTCCGGTCTAAAGACCTCTCTGCACATTTCTTCTGGTTTCTTTGACCAGGAGCTTTCTTCTTTTTTTTTTCTTTACTTTCTCCCATTCTTTGGTTGGGACTTTTCTTTCTTTTCTTTTTTCTTTCTCCCTCTCTTTGATTGGGAATTTCCTTGTTTCCTTTTTTCCTTTGATTGGAAATTTTCCTTCTCTTTTTCTTTGATTGGAAATTTCCCTTCTATTCTTTTTTGCTTCCGAGGGTAAGGATTGACATTCTCACCCTGGGTCAAGGTTTATGGTGAGTCAGGATCTTGGCTCAAGACTTGTAGAATGGCTAGGCATGGTACATGTCAAGGTTTGGTTTGGTTCAAGGATAAAAGGGATGCCCCACATTATTTCCATGACACAAATGCAAAAATGATGATTTGGAAACTTTATGCAAAACTGGTCATGCATGCACCTATGCGGACACTCAAGTGTCAAATTTTTATGGTCATGTGATGCTAGGGCTCAGGATTCATTTCCTCTATTTTAAATCAACCCAATGTTTCCAAAATATGTTCTTTTATCAATTTGTGCATTCATCCGAGTCCATTTCGGGCGTCCGGGAAAATCTTCACAGCATTCACCCTTCAGGTGTATACACGTTTTTTTCTTCAAAAATCGGTTATGATCAATGAATGAATTTTTTCAAAGAAAAGTTGGAAATCGTCTCTTTTCAAAAGCATGTTGGTTTTTCAGCTTGACAACTTATTTTTCTTTTTTCTCCTTCTTTTTTTTTTTTTATCATTATCATTTGTTTATTTCTTTTTCTTTTCACTTTCTTTTCTTTTTGACTTTCTCTTTTCTTTTCTATTTCATTTTCTTTCCTTTTCTATTTTTATTTTTATCATGATTTTTTTTGTTTATTTCACCTATATACTTTTGGACGATGTTCCTAAACGAAGAACTCTACACGGTTCCAGAATTTCAAACATCATTGATAGTAGTGATATATAAATACTAACGCAACAATCTAAACAAAAATGTATGCGCTGTACAAATGACAATCGAAACAACAAAAACAAACGTTAGTCTCTCAAGTCAAAACAATAACATAGAATAAAAATGACAAAAGAAATATGAAAGAAAACATGAATCTGGGGATCTCCCAGTCACGTATCTCCACTCCCTCCCAAGAAGTCAAGCAAATCGGCCATCTCCTCATCCTCGTGGGCTTCTTCTCCATCGCCGGGAGCTTCTGGGGGTGCCTCTCCTGCTTGGGCCTCGGGCCAATCTCCGGGCCATGCAACCTCTGCCCTGAACTGGTCTGGAGTAGGGCATGAAAAGGAAGCGGAGCCCTGGCTCTGCATGCTAAGGCTCATCTGGTACAGACAGTCATGGGTCCGCACATGTGCTCGGTGGTTGGCCGCCTGCTGGCGAACCAAATGCCGTAAATACTGCTCCATGTCAAATGCCCCAGCCTGGCCAGCCTGATGAGGTGGTGGGGGCACGCCTGCGGCCTGTGGAGCATCACCCTGACCCTGTCTCTGGGTACAGTACTTCTCAATAAAAACCCGGGTGATGGGCGGCCGAATCACCTTGGTAGGTGCAACGGGGACTCCGAACGACTGGCAGAGTCCTGTGATCAGTGCGGGGAATCCCAGGGCCCTGTTGGACTTATCTGGGTCCAAAGGGTGCCTAGTGGGCGCCATACCTGCAAAAATATAGATGGCATCAGCGATCAACTGAGCCACATGGATGCTCATCCGTGTCAGGATGGCGTACACCAGCTGGCACTTCGGCATGGGGAGGTCGGAATTATGATCGGTGGGCAGGATGTTGCTGAGCAGCAGAGTCATCCATATCTGAGTCAGGGTGGTCATGTTGGTGCGCATGATCCGCACCCGTCTTCCGGCAGCAGTCCGGGCAAAATCCTGCCCCGGTATACATAGCAACTGGGCGATGGCCTCCTCATCGAACCCATCAGACCGGTTCCTCCTCTGGCCATACTCGCACTCCTGGCCCTCTTCTAACACCAACGGATATCCCAGGAGCTGGCCGATAGCGTCGGCATCGAACGGGATCCACTGACCCCTAACCCAGGATCTCATGTCACGCACGCCCTCCTCTATTGGCCAAGCATTGGCATAAAACTCAAGGACTACTTCTGGATCAAACTTGGCCATGGGAGTAACCAGTGGTGCCCACCGCCGGCGCCCTATTTCCTCCTGGAAATCAGTATACTCGTCGTCCCTGAGCTGGACGCGTCGCTCCCGGAGAAACGACCACCCCTTGATGGCTTCGAAGCGCTGCTGGTGTACCGCGCTCCTAAAGCGGTGACTATCATACTCCGGAGCGGAACTAGTTCCTTCTGCTGCCTTGTCCTTCCTGGACCTCTTTGAGGCAAGCTTCCTCGGGGCCATTTCCTGCGAAGGCAAACATTTGGAAAGTTAGTTTTACCAGTGGGATACTATTCTTAAAACAAAAATGACATACAACCTCCTCCCATAAATACAAACATCAATGTAAATTTAGAGCAAGCTTATGCGCATATTTCCTTACAAACGTTCTCTTGCACAAGACATTCTATTAACCGAAAAAAATGCACCCATATACAATCAAGGCAGCTTCGTTACCTAGATTATTTACACGTACTTCCAAGGTGTATTTGTTACTTACATCACACACCTCCTTGGCTAAATTCACATACATGCATACTCAAAGCATTTTGGGGTACCAAAAATTGCACATGTGCACATCTTGGTATTTCTAATACCTATACATACACAAACTTCATGATGAATCTTGACTATCTACACAATAAGGTGCTACATTTTATGCTCTTTTCAAGTTTTTGCTACCTAAAGCCGCATGCAAATTCAAGTATATTTTCCTTTGCTGACTAAAATTGTATTCAAATTAAGAGGTATACATTTTTTGGTAATGTATCTTCTTTACATAACATGCAACATATTTATGTATATTTTTGTGAGACATTTTGACTACCAAAAATTATATGTACATACATCCAAGTATTTTGCTATCATACCCAAAGTGTAAATTGCCAAAGGTATTTTGCTACCTATTCTAAACCTACACATTTATGATGAGCAAAATTCCTAACCATCTAGGCATAGGGAAAATATTGTAGCGTGGCCCACAGCTGATTGCTGGCCAAAAAAGGGTAACTTTACCCAATATGCACCTCCTTTTGTGCTCTTTTTGCATAAAATTTCAGTTTCTAGGACTAGGATATATGTGGGGCAATTACTCTAGCCTTTTTCGGGAATGAATACATATTCCAAAAAAATAGAAAATATGCACAAACCAAAATACCCCATGGGTTGTCTCCTTACAAAAGTCACACGCTAATGCCATTGAGGCATTTCATCGAACACTTGGTGGGCGCGCGTTTAGGCATCAATAGCAAGAGAACGGGGACAATGTGGCATGTCCTATTGTTTCAAAATGCATTATAGGCCTAGGGCCATCTCATACCAACCCCTAATTCAACCTAATCAAGCAAGAAAATAAATCAAAATTGCCCCATATATTTGAGCACACTCCCACAATTTAGAGCACCAAAAGGAGATCAAAATACACCAATGAAAAGCTAGAAAGCTTAGGGATGGAATACTTACTTGTTGGTGATGAACAAAAGCGCAAAACGGAATCAAAAAATGCGAAAAAGGATGACCCTAGGGCTGCAAATTCGTCAATCCCGTGGGTATGGCTTTTGAAAGGGGGGGAAAAGAAGTTTTTGAATGTAAAAACGCCCCCCCTTTCGTCATTTTTATAATTTGGTGCAGGGGTGGCTCGCCCAGGCGAGCTAACCTGCACTTTTTTTTTTTTTTTTTTTTTTGGGGGGGAACATTAACCATGTCCCCTCCCTTCTCACGGATTAGCATTTTGCCTAACTTGAACTTACTTAGGTTAGAATTAGGCGTTGATTACTTATTTTATTATTACCCTTTTCCTTTTTAAAACAAACAAATAGTAAAAGAAAGCTGCAAAATACAAAGGATACGGGGCTGCCTTGCAGCAACATTCCCTGCTTGTTTCGCACAGAGAAGAGCAACGATCGGTCGGTCGTGACCCCATCCCCGCTTGCGTTCATCCTTAAGTACCTGCAAGTAATAAACAACCAGGTATGGCCAATCTTGGCCGCATCATTACCCTACCTTGATTGGTTTCTGCCGTTCATGTTTTGTCTTCACTCCAGAAGGTAGCCCAAGGTGATCCTGCCCCTGTTTTACCACAACAATATACATGCGTATGCGTATGCGTATGCATGAATGTTTTCAAACGCAGAAAATTTAGGGAAAGTTGGTTCAGGTTCAATTCTAATTAAGCGCTTGGGGGATCCCATGAACTGAGCGGAAGGGCTCAGGCGATCACAAATTAACGCAAGGTGTGAAACTAACGTGAGGACTAAAAGCCTCAAATCCATGTTCATTTCTTTGAAAGATCGTAACAAGAGATACAACGGACCGGAAATCCCCGGGGGGAAATCTAGAAAACGCATAAAGATAGAGAACATGCAGCGACATCCTTAATTGCCCCAGCTTCTAAGCATAATATTGTTTGACGACATCAGAGTTCACGGGTGAAGGTAGCTCTTCGCCATCCATGTTGGTAAGCACCAGGGCTCCTCCGGAGAAAGCCCTCTTCACAACAAAAGGCCCTTCGTAGTTCGGGGCCCATTTCCCTCGGTGGTCCTTGACATCATGGGACATTTTCTTTAGCACAAGGTCTCCCTCGTGGAACTTGCGTAAGCGTACTTTCTTGTCGAACGCGCTCTTCATTCTTTGCTGGTACAAGCGCCCATGACTCATGGCCGTTAAGCGCTTACCCTCAATGAGGTTGAGCTGATCGTAGCGTGTTTGAGCCCACTCTGATTCCTTTAATCCGGATTCTGCCAAGATCCTTAATGACGGGACTTCTACCTCAAATGGTAACACCGCCTCCATCCCACATACCAATGAGAACGGCGTTGCCCCAGTTGACGTTCGCACTGAAGTCCGGTAACCGTGTAACGCGAATGGGAGCATCTCGTGCCAATCCTTGTATGACACGGTCATCTTTTGGATAATCTTTTTGATATTCTTATTGGCTGCTTCCACGGCTCCATTCATCTTTGGCCGGTAGGGTGTGGAATTGTGATGCTGGATTTTAAACTCCTCGCACATTTCCCCCATCATCTTGTTATTCAGGTTGGTGCCGTTGTCCGTGATAATCTTTCTTGGCAAACCATATCGGCAGATGATCTCCTTCTTAATGAACCTGACCACCACATTCCTCGTGACATTGGTATATGAAGCCGCCTCGACCCACTTGGTGAAATAATCTATTGCTACGAGGATGAAGCGATGACCATTCGAGGCCTTGGGCTCAATGGCCCCGATGACATCTATTCCCCACATGGAGAAAGGCCAAGGGGCGGACATGACATTCAGGGGATGCGGTGGGGCATTGACATTATCCGCGAATGCTTGACATTTGTGGCACTTCCTCACATGGACACAACAATCACTTTCCATGGTAAGCCAGTAATAACCTGCTCTTAAGATCTTCCTGGCCATAGCATGCCCGTTGGCGTGCGTTCCAAACGAGCCCTCATGGACTTCCTCGATCATGTGATTTGCCTCCTTGGCATCCACACATCGCAGGAGTGTCATGTCGTGATTTCTCTTATACAGTGTGCCTCCGCTCATGAAGAAACTGGCTGCCAACCTCCTCAATGTCCTTTTATCGTTGTCGGCAATCTCTGGCGGGTATTCTTTGCTTACGACATATCGCTTGATGTCGTAATACCAAGGCTTTCCGTCCCGTTCCTCTTCCACTTGGCAACAATGTGCGGGTTTGCCACGACACTGAAATTCAATGTAGGGTAGGTCCCCGTGCGGTGTTAACTGGAACATAGATGCCAACGTAGCAAGTGCATCCGCCATTTGATTTTCCTCGCGGGGAACATGATGGAAGGAGATCTCATCGAAAGTCTTAGCCAATTCCTTGATGTAGGCTTTGTAGGGTATCAGCTTGGGATCTCTAGTTTCCCATTCCCCTCTCAGCTGATGGATTACCAACGCTGAGTCGCCGTACACCTTGAGTAGTTTGACATTGGAGTCAATTGCTGCCTGGACGGCTAGGGCACATGCTTCATATTCGGCCATGTTGTTGGTGCAGTCGAATCCTAGCCTGGCTGTGAAAGGTACACATTGATTGTCCGGAGAGATCAACACTGCCCCAACGCCATGACCTAGAATGTTTGACGCTCCGTCAAACCATACAGTCCATTTGTCCCGATCTTCGTCCAACTTTTCCTCGAACAAGGCCATGATGTCCTCATCCGGGAATTCCGGATGCATGGGCTGGTAGTCGTTAAGAGGCTGTTGGGCCAAATAATCTGCCAAAGCGCTTCCTTTTATCGCCTTTTGGGTGACGTAGACTATATCAAACTCAGATAGCAAGACTTGCCACCGGGCGATTCGTCCTGTGAGAGCTGGCTTTTCAAAGATGTACTTGACCGGGTCCATTTTGGATATCAACCAGGTAGTATGGCTCAGCATGTACTGCCTTAAGCGATGGGACGCCCATACTAAAGCACAACACGTTCTTTCGAGCAAGGAGTAATTCATCTCACAGGTCGTGAACTTCTTACTTAGGTAGTAAACAGCGCGCTCTTTCTTCCCGGATTCGTCATGTTGCCCCAGCATACACCCCATTGATTCGTCCAAGATTGTCATGTACAAAATGAGAGGCCTTCCAGGTACTGGTGGCATAAGCACGGGAGGATTCATTAGGCACTTTTTGATCCTTCCAAAAGCCTCTTGGCAATCCTCATTCCACCGATCAGTTTGGTTTTTGCGCAAGAGTTTAAACAACGGCTCACAAATGGCGGTAGCTGCGATATGAATCTGGCAATATAATTCAAGCGCCCCAGGAAACCTCGGACTTGCCTCTCTGTACGGGGTTCCGGCATCTCAAGGATAGCCTTCACTTTTTCGGGGTCTACCTCTATCCCTTTCTGGCTTACAACGAAACCAAGCAATTTCCCTGATTTGACCCCAAAGGTACACTTAGCGGGGTTCAACCTTAATTGATATTTCTTAAGCCTTTCGAACAACTTCCGCAGGTTGACAAGGTGTTCTTCCTCAGATTTAGATTTAGCAATTATGTCGTCCACGTAGACCTCGATCTCTTGATGCATCATATCATGGAACAAAGCTACCATGGCCCGTTGATAAGTTGCCCCGGCATTCTTGAGTCCAAAGGACATCACCTTGTAACAGAACGTTCCCCACAGGGTGACGAAAGTAGTCTTTTCCATATCCTCGGGCGCCATCTTTATCTGATTGTAACCAGAGAAACCGTCCATGAAGGAAAATAAAGCGAAATTGGCCGTGTTATCTACGAGGATATCTATGTGTGGTAAAGGAAAATTGTCCTTGGGACTGGCCCGATTCAGGTCCCGATAATCTACACACATTCGTACTTTCCCATCTTTTTTAGGAACTGGTACGATGTTGGCAACCCATTCTGGATACCGAGCGACGGCCAGAAATCCAGCGTCAAATTGCTTCTTCACTTCTTCTTTTATCTTCAAGGATGTTTCGGGCTTCATCCTCCTCAATTTCTGTTTTACCGGGGAACACCCGGGATTTAGAGGTAATCGGTGCTGCACAATGTCAGAACTCAAACCGGGCATATCTTGGTATGACCAAGCAAAGATGTCTTGGTAGTCTTTTAGCAGGATTATTAATTCTTCACGGATAGGTGCGGTAATGCCTGTACCTATCTTTACTTCCCGCTTTCCACTGCCAATCCTAAGTCTACTAGCTCTGTTTCTTCTTGATGAGGCCCCATTTCTTGGTCCTCATGGGCGACCATTCTTTCTAGTTCCGAAGGAAGTCCCACATCCTCATCTCCTTCATCTTCCGTTTGATTCATTTCTTGCTCGAAGTTGATAGACGGGTCCCAGGTATTAGTACCTTCGGGGGACTCGTCATCGAATCTGCCGTTTTAGAAAAAGAAGTAAACATGCAAATGAATGAGAATGGGTAGAGACCAGGAACAGATGAAGAAAGATCCTTGTATTATAAATTCAAAAACAAAAGACACAAAGCCTTAACAAAATGAAAACTCTAAAGCCTAGGCCCAACTATAGAGCTTTTAAAACCGTAAAGGTTTACATTATGCTTGTTGCGTAAATGCCGGGGCGTTCCTCCACTCGCCAATTTCCCAGCTGGAAATCAGGAGAGCATGGTCGTACCAAATCCAAAGTACTCGGAATATCATCTTCGCATATCGCGAACGCTTGACCTTTGTCTCCCGAACCCGCACTTATAAAGCTTCTACTTATGTGGCAGGGCGGGCTTCCTTCACCTTCTTGTCTCCAACGCGAACTTTGACCATTGTTCTTCCTTCCCGCAATGCTTCTTTTCATGTCTGCCTGAGTGGGCTTATAGCCTAAACCATACTTCCCACGATTTCCTTGAGTATTTATCAGGCTAGTTATGCCGCCGTTGTTTTTTCCTAAACCCATCCCGGGTTCAAAACCGTTCCCCAACATAACTCGGGCCATCATTACCGCTGCATCGGACAGACAAGGTTGCCCAAAGAGGGAGTCCACGGAGGAAATGCTGACCACCTCAAAAGACTGGAAAGCAGTTTCTAACGATTCTTCTGCGGCTTCCACATAAGGCATGGAGGATGGGCAGCTACCAAGATATCTTCCTCGCCTGACACGATGACCAAGTGCCCCTCCACTACGAATTTCAGCTTTTGGTGGAGCGTAGACGGCACGACTCCCACTGAGTGGATCCACGGGCGCCCCAACAGGCAGCTGTAGGGGGGTTAATATCCATTATTTGGAAGGTGACTTGACAGGTGTGAGGGCCTATTTGTACTGGGAGATCGATCTCTCCCCTAACCTCTCGGCGAGTGCCGTCGAAGGCCCGAACCACCATTGAACTTGGTTTTAAGTGGGAAACATTGAATGGTAACTTCTCCAAAGTGCTCTTAGGCATCACGTTTAAACTGGAACCATTATCGATGAGTACCTTGGCTACGATATGGTCCATACACTTGACTGACACGTGTAAAGCCTTATTATGCCCTCTCCCCTCGGCGGGGATTTCTTCTTCGGCGAAGGCAAGATAGTTGTTGGCAGTGATATTGTTGACCAGCCCTCCGAAACCTTCTACCGAGATATCTTGGGCCACGTGAGCCTCGTTCAGCACTTTTACTAGCAGAGCCCGATGAGGCTCGGAGCTCATAAGTAACTCCAGCAGCGAGACCCTAGCCGGGGTTTTGTTGAGCTGTTCGATAACCTTGAATTCGCTCTGCTGAATTATGCGAAGGAACTCGCTGGCTTCCTCTAGCGACACCTCCTTTCTACCATCCTTTTTCTCTGGGGGCCCCTTTGCTGGAATATCTTTATTCGAAGCGTGGGGTGCTTCGCCATCTTGTTCCTCCACCACTTTTCCTTTTCCTTTGACGTCGGCGGGTTGGACTGGTAGGTCCGGAGGTGCGAACACACGACCACTACGGGTCACACCACTCAGCCCCGTGATATTTGTTACTTTAGCTGACAGCGAGCTGACGTCAGTGACTTCTTCTTCCTTCTTCCCCGGAGGTGTATATCTCCACGGGACCGCGTGACTATTTTGATACGGGAAAGGAACAGGTTTGGCCATTAAGGGGTGCCCGGGCTTTTGCGAGGCTGCACTTTTAGTGAAGTATATCACCAAGGGTTTGGGCTTCGCAACACCGCTCCCCTCCGTAGATTGCATGCATATATGCTGCTCTTCTTTTCCTTCAATGCCGACTTCTAGTCGACCTTGGTCTATCATCCGCTGTAACAATTCCTCTACTTCCAAACACGTCTCCATGTCATGCATCTCGCCGGAATGTAGCAGACAGGAATCCTCCTTACACCCACTATGGGGAATTACACCTCCCTTTTGTAGGGCCTCAAAGATAAACCTCCTAGGGGTTGCCACATCTCTTAAAGGTTTAGACCTGTGGGGCCTATCGGATTCAACTGCATTAACTGCTCCCCCTCCATGATTGGCGAGCGGGTTGGTCCTCACATTGGGCCGATCCTCTTGGAAAGTCAGCCATCCGGCATCCATTAAATGTTGGACCTTGTATTTAAGGGCCAAGCATTTTTCGACGGAATGCCCCGGGACACCCCCATGGTACTTGCAAGTTGCATTAGGGTCATACCACTTCGGGAAAGGGGGTTCGAGGACCCTTCCGGGAGTTACCACGGCCAAATGATTGGCGATGAGGGATGGTAGAAGATCTTCGTACGTCATTGGGAGCGGGGTGAATTCCGGCAATGGCCTCGGAGGGAAGTTCCTTGTCGTGTTGGAATTACCGGCCGGTCGAGTCGTGTTCGGAGTTGGAACTTGGGGAGCTTCCCTCTGGGTGGGTGCCTTAGGCTGCACGGGTGTTGAACTAGAGGCGTTCCCCGCATGAGCCGAGAAGCTTGGGTGATGTTGCGCGTACTGATGGGTACCATGAGGTGTTTGCTGGGGTTTGACCCACGCGGGTGTTGAAGAGACGGCATGGGCATCTCCTTCCTTCCTTTTTGCCCCTGTTGCCCCGATTCTTTTGGCATTCACGTTTGTGGAGGAAACGTAATCAAACTTTCCTCTCTTCAATCCAACCTCGATTCTTTCCCCGGCAAACACCAGATCCGCAAAGCTGGACGGCATGTAACCCACTAGCTTCTCATAGTAGAACACTGGCAGAGTGTCTACCATCATGGTGATCATCTCTCTCTCAACCATGGGAGGAGCTACTTGTGCCGCCAAATCCCTCCATCGCTGCGCATATTCTTTAAAGGTTTCACCCTCTTTCTTGAACATATTCTGCAGTTG
Organism: Glycine soja; assembly: GCF_004193775.1. Classification (NCBI taxonomy): domain Eukaryota; kingdom Viridiplantae; phylum Streptophyta; class Magnoliopsida; order Fabales; family Fabaceae; genus Glycine; species Glycine soja. The sequence continues at coordinate 40,333,725 of NC_041005.1, forward strand.
AGTACGGTCAGGAGCCATATCAGAATTGTACTGATACTGCCTTAGGAAGGCGGTAATCAGATCCTTCCAAGTACGGATACGGGAAGCTTCCAAATTAGTGTACCACACTACCGCAGCTCCGGCCAAGCTATCCTGAAAGAAGTGTATCAACAGCTTTTCATCTTTAGAATGGGCGCCCATCTTACGGCAGTACATTTTGAGATGGTTTTTGGGACAAGTCGTCCCTTTATACTTGTCGAAGTCCGGCACTTTGAACTTCGGGGGAATAACAACATCGGGTACTAAGCAAAGATCCGTCATGTCTGCAAACGGATAGTCCCCAAATCCTTCCACAGCCCTCAATCTTTCCTCAAGGAGATCGAGCTTCCTCCTTTCTTCAGTTGCCGGGGGCGGCCCTTCCATAGACAAAACTATTGGCGATGCTGCGATGTTGGGTTGAGGCAACGTGCCTGGTGCCGGCCCTTCGGGGATCGGGGGATAAAACTCGACATCCCTCCGAGCATAATCTTGAGGGTCTTTATGGACTTCGTCGGGCTGCTGAGGAGGCTCTTTTTCATGGACGGGAGAAGCAATGTGGCCCGCATCTTCTTGCAAGATGGGTGGTGAATAGTTGGGCGGCAATCCATAAGGGTAAGCCGCTCGGTTGTATCCCAGGTGAGGGCTGCCATCGTGCCCCAGTGTGTCCCTTCCCCGTCCTACTATGTTTGAGGGAGGATGGTGCGTAGTTGCCAAGAGAGTCGGGTCTGCTTCGGCAGCCGAACTGACAGCGGCGGCAGTGGCCGCGTTCTTCTCCATGAGCTGCTTCATACCTAACATGGCCTCCATCATGGAGGCCATTTGTTCTTTCAGAGCCGACATGTCGGCTTTCATCTGTTCCTGCGTCTCCTCTTGATCACCCATCGTTCTAGATTTGGATCTGGTGCGATAGGGATCCCTTGCGGCGCGTTTAGTTATGGTGTTTTTCCCTAAAAAACCAAACGTGAGGAGTGGGTAAAGAAAGAAAATGCATGCTAGAGATGAGATGTAGGAGTGATTTGATTTGCACAAGCTTTTTGGAGTAGAAACATGGGACCAACTCATTTTATTTCAAAAAGGAAGTCATATCTAGTCAAGGTCTGAGAGACCATACAAGTTTCCTAACGATTTCTAATTATGTGGGCCATTAAGTCTATCATATGCTGACAATAGCCGAGAAGCCCATGAATCTCTTCGGGGGCGGAGTAGGTGTCTGCCATCGCCTTGGCCTTGGCTAACAATCGGGGAAGTTCTTGACTCCCGTTCAAGGTAAGAGCAAACCGATCCATCCACATGGTTGCCTCTTGGTGTAAAGAGTCGATCACCCTTCCTCTAGCCTCTTTTTCCGCGTATACTTGGGCATACTCATCCGCGATTCTATGCTCGTGGGCCGTGGCTAGACCTAACTCTTCTTGGTACTTGGCGATGATAGCTAACATGTTGGTCTCTGTCTCGCATAAACGCTGAGACAAGCTTCTTTTGGACCTTGAACAAGCAATCAACTCCTCTTTCAGAACCATGCTATGTGCTCGCGACTGGTCCCTTTCTTCCCTTCGCAACTTGAGTTCATTATTGCTACCCCATAGAGCTCCGCGAAATTTGTTCCGGCCATACTCTTCCTTGCGAGCCCTCTTGGTCTCTTGTTCAAGGGCTCTTGCGGTAATTGCATTCTCTTCCCGTAACCCGGCACACTCCTTCCGAACGTGTGTAGCAGCCAACTTGAACTTCTCCTTGGCGAGTTTTGCCTTTCCTAACTCGCTTTTGAGAGCTTGGACTTCTTCGTCCTCTTCCGGTGCTTCAAAATTCTCTTCGCTGACGACTTTTAACTTGGCGAGCCAATCTAAACCTCGTATGCGAACTTTCAGCCATTCGTGGTACCCACCAATGATGCCATTACGAATGCCTCTAAGCTCTTGATCTTTCCTTAACGGGGTTTCCCATGCCTTATGGATTCTTTGTATAGTCTTGGAATTTTGTGCGCCGAGATCCCTCACAAGGAAAGGAGACATGCTTTCTTCCGTCGGTGCTCCCCTCATGGGGTACCCTAGTTGTCTTATAGCGAGCGTGGGATTGTAATTAATACAACCCCTCGTTCCTACCAGCGGAATGTTTGGGTATCTTCCACATGAGAAAAGGACTCCTTCTTTTCCTTCCTTCCATCGGGGGAACCAACTGATTGTTCTACCTCCTATCCCGGCCAAGAGCTGGTCCCAATCCATTCTCCTCTTTTCAGTACACGAGCGATGGCTCAGGAGCGGACATGGATGTCTTGTGTCTTGTTGGAACAAGTGTGAAACCAACCAAACACAGAGGGCGGGTAAGCAACAGATGATCCGTGCGCTACTCTTCTCGCACCTTCGGTCAAATGTGTCAAATAGATCTGCCAAGACAGCTACCACCGGACTTTCCTTGCTATGGTGGTAGGCAAGGAAAGCGTCGATTGCTGCTAGGTCTACCAAACCATCCACGTTTGGAAAGAGGACGACCCCAAAAATTAGCAAAGCTAACACATCCATAAACGGGACCCAGTCTCCTTGATTGGCCATACCCCTCGCCTTGTCTTCTAGGTACTTCTGTGGTAGGCCCGCTATGCCGTTCCGAGTCTGTTTTATGCGGTCCAAACCTCTTGCTGAATCCTTGACCACAGTTGCAATTCTGCTCAAAGAGGGGAGACATCCGGAGGAAAGATATGGTTTTCTTCCCCCGAGAGGACATCCTAGAATTTCTTCAAATTCTTCAATGGTTGGTACTAATTGGAAGTCTCCGAATGTGAAGCATCTCAAAGGCTGGTCGTAGTATTGGGTGAGTGATGCAATGGCTTCTATGGACACCTCTGCTATGGTCAACTCTAAGATCTTTCCGTAAGTCTTGCGGAAGGCTTGCATTTGGAGGGGTTCCATCAACCGCCCTAATTCCTTGATGCTGGTGGTATCTGGGCTTTTGACCTTGACTTGGTAGAACCTCTTGCCGGTTTGATTTGTTCCCATGCTTACTAAAGTGAGACAAAAGCTGGTGCAAATCAAAACTCCGATATCTCATGGGTGGGATGGATGAATGCATGAAGAAATGCATATGACACAGATGCAATTTACGAATACGGGGGTCCGGGGAATTTGTCACCTTCTTAGATACGACATCTAGGGGTAGCGAAATGCCCCAACGCACGTTTTTAAGAAGGCGACACGGACCCTCCGTTGGTTTGTTTACAGTAGGGATCAAGACAGAACCCATATGCAATGCCTATGCAAAAGACACAATGCGGGAATGTGCACAGTATGACAATATTTACCGAACATAAGCAAAAGGGTATATGATACTCATGCATGGCAGTGTGAAAAATGGCACGCAGCGTGTTTGCTTCGTGCCCCTATTTAAGGGACCTATAAGGGAGAGAACTAACTAGGCTTTTAGCAATAATCCCCAAGGTAGTTATATCTCTCTTGATGGTTTCTAGAGGTATCATCCCCTTTGAAGAACATATTGTAGCAGTAGGGACTACTAGCAACAATAGGTTTTCAAAGAGAAAAGCTCTAGATGAGGGTTCACTGTAATCAAGCAAGTCGGAGACCTAGCATGATCACAGATTCACCTCCACTCCTTATGCTCCCATGAACCCGGGTATAGGGCCCTTTTTCACTCACAGTGTGTGCAAATAGTGTTGGTGTTTGTGTGCATCAAATGAATAAATATTTACTTCATGCATACATTTAAAACGCACTAAAAGCAACAAAGAGTTTATATACACAAGAACATAATGAAAGGAAACCAACAAAGGGTAAGTCACGGTAAAACATTGCACAAAATTAAATGGCCTAACTCTCTAAAAACAGTCCCCAGTGGAGTCGCCAACTGTCGCAACCTACCCTTCGGCGGGAGGGCGACGCGAGACTCGCGGGATGCGTGTTCCACGAAAGGAATACGCGCGGAGTCGCCACCAACGTTTATTTGAGGAAAACGTCGGAAAAACCGGAAAAGACGCGATCTACGAACTTTTAAGTGAAAGGTTCGGGAGTTGTATTTACGCACGGGGAAGGTATTAGCACCCCACACGTCCGCCCAAGGGACGGCAGCCTTTAATCGAATGTGCAAACATGACTTTGATTTTTTATGTTCCCTTTTTATGTCTTATATCCTTTATACCCTTTTTATATTTTCTCTTTTTGTGGTCGACAAGGGTGTTTCCCTTTGCTCCTACGTATTCCTCAATTTGGGATGAGAAAATCAGACCTACGTAGTTCTTTTTTATCAAGTGATTCTTTTTTACTTAAGAGGTGATCATTTTAAGGCGTTGGACCTTAAAAATGATCCATTTTACTTAGTGAGAAATGAAATGACAAACTTCAAAAGCCTATTTTTATGGACGAGCTTGACTAGGCGAATTGATTTTAGCCTTAGTTTCACTTTAGTTATTAATCAATTCGATTAAGAATGAGAAATCCCAAAGAGAAAACGTCCGATTGATTTTCCGCTTTATTTTACTAAAAGATGTCTTTTTGATTATTATATTATTTTTTACCTCTTTTTGATTTCCAACGTGGTTACGGCACGACCGAACGGTCGGAATTTATTTTAACCGAAGTTAATGGATAATACAATTCAAACGTTCGGTGGAAATTTATTTTATTTTTAAGTTAAGCGAGAAATGACTTAAGTAAAATGGCTTAAGCACGTCAACAGGGGGTATAAAAAGTAAACAAAACGAGAATAAAAATGCACGAAACACAATGTGGACCACTACGGGTACATAGAATGAATCGAAAAGCTTGGTTCGAGGTACTTACCCGTTGAAGATCGAAGAACGATGAAGAACGAATGAAGAACGTCGAAGAACGGTTGAAACCTTTGCGAGATTCCTCACGGAAAACGTTACGGAAACGTTTCGGAAGCGCCTCGGCTTAGATTTTCTTCACGGAAACAATTTTTCCAAGCAAATTCGAAAGAGAGAGAAGTGCCTAAGGGGCTGAACCCCTTCCTTCTTCACTTCCTCCCCTATTTATAGCAAAATAGGGGAGGTGGTTGCCGCCCAGCTCGCCCAGGCGAGCAGGGTTGCTTCCTCCAGAAGCAACCGCCTTCTGGAGGAATATTCTGGAGGGCCCAAGTGGGCCTGGGTGCTATTTGCACCCCCATTTTTACTAAGTACACCCCCTCTGCTGTTTTTTGGTAATTCTTTTTTCGTAAAGTTACGGAAACTTACGAATTTCGTAACGATACTTGTTTTCTTTCCGTAATGTTACGGAACCTTGCGGATTACATAATCATCCCCTTTTTGACTTACGGAATGTTACGGAACCTCACTTAATTATGCAACGATGCTTCCATTTGATTTCCGGTGTGTCACGGAAACTTACGGATTGTGCATCAATATTTTTTTGGTTTTTCGGCATGTCCTGGAATTTCACAAATTGCCTAATGATGGGTGCCAAGCACCTCACGAGGACCAAAGAATGGTCGCACGTCATCAAGCAAAGGTCCCCGGACGAAATT